>NC_086377.1:85689217-85994260 GCF_036588685.1 Mytilus trossulus | reverse complement strand
TGCTTAGACTATTATGACAATCATTGTACGACATAAGTTGAATATTGAACATTGCATTTAACAAAAAGAAAAAGATGATTTGAAACCAAATATCGTGTACTGTTATGATAAATTTTTGTGATGCTAATTGTTAGTAAGAATTGCTTTTTTGTATTTTTCAGGTTTTCACCCTCTGCGGAGGTTTGTTTATCAAGTAAAGAATTTTAAGTCTTATTTGTCTATTTAGTGATTTAGTGAGCCATAACAGTAAAAAAGCTTCGACCAGTTGTGACAATGGCAACCTACCGAGAACTGAAACAGCATGAACAGATAGACGTGACTCAGATTAAATAGGGTCGTTCAGTTTCAAATCACAGTCACTTATCAAGTAAAATCTGATATATTAAGAAAAAAAAAGCACAATTAGAGATGAAGGTTTAATACAGTGCAAAGCAGGCTTATCTTTTAAGACAAAAGGCAACCCTAGAGGCAGAGTTAAGTATCCTTCAGATTAAAGGAGAAACTGAGGTGTTGGAGTCAAGATATCAGGATATTTGAAAATAAGTTCATGGTAGGAGAGGACGACGATATAGACTCTGCATCTGAATTTACAAAAGAATATGTTCAAAATCTACATATACCAGATACAACACCAATTGCAATAGTGAATACACCAGAAAAGCAATCTCCACATTAATTCGCAAGTTGAAGTGCGTAATTTTATCACAAAGATGATGACTCGAAAGGATATTGTTTTATCACAATTATAGCCCATTTCAGTTCCTATGTTGGAAAAAGACATTTAAAAGATATTATGAAGGCACTTAGAGTGACTCCTTCGTAGATTTTACGGACGCCATCACGAGTTGGTTGACCATCAAGGAGTAACCGTTTCACCAACGATATCGGATATGTTCCTTACGTCTAAACTACAATCCCCTTCCCTTTCATGAATGTGACCTACCGAATTAGACTTTTTACCGGATTTGTAATCACATAAGCAACACGACGTGTCCCACATGTGGAGCAGGATGTGCCTACCCTTCCGGAGCACCTAAGTATGAGTGGCCGTTCATGTCAAAATAGTAATGGTTCCATCTAGATGCATTTTCCATCTAGATACTTGTTGAAAGCATCTAGATACTTTGCAACAGTATCTAGATACTTCAATGAAGCATCTAGATACTTCAATGAAGCACCTAGATACTTCAACCATGTATCTAGATGCTTCATCAAAGTATCTAGATACTTCAACGAAGCATCTAGGTACTTCAACGAAGCATCTAGGTACTTCAACGAAGCATCTAGATACTTCAACGAAGCATCTAGGTACTTCAACGAAGCATCTAGATACAAGGTTAAACTATCTAGATGCTTCATCGAAGTATCTAGATACACCGCACAAGTATCTAGATACTTCGATGAAGCATCTAGATAGTTTAACCTTGTATCTAGATGCTTCGTTGAAGTACGAAGCATCTAGATACAAGGTTAAACTATCTAGATGCTTCATCGAAGTATCTAGATACACCGCACAAGTATCTAGATACTTCGATGAAGCATCTAGATAGTTTAACCTTGTATCTAGATGCTTCGTTGAAGTACCTAGATGCTTCGTTGAAGTTAAAATCTGATATTTGATCTTAAATTGGGCGTGCTCTATCGTAATTTCAACCAATGAAATTTGCTTTTTCTCACCTATGGGACTTTGAGAGGGAAATCTGACGTTGCCCTCCCTTTTCCTTACGATTTCATGCAAGTGGCCAACAAATAAAAATGACAAGCCTCGATAGATATCAACAATTGATGAGAAGAAGCTTGCAAAGAATTAGGGAAAGAAGAGAGGAAGAAAATGATGATGAAAACGACTTTGTTTCTGGGTAAATTATCTGCGATTTGATTGTACATAGACATATAAAACATGTGTAAATTTGGGAAAACCCAACTTGCCTGTGTGGTTATTTATAGACGTAGTATCAATATAAACATATAAGTCTATGATATCCAGATAACTTGTAATTTCCTGCCATTTGAATGTCACCAAAAGTTTAAAAAGAGAGAAAATATTTATATGTGAAGAATGACACTATAAAAAACGATCAATCATCTTAATAAGTGATTTTTTATGCTCAAGAAGAAAAGGGGGTATGGCCACAGATTTCTTTTCTCTATTAAGTGAACAGTGCAAAACAATTTTTCACCATGACTTCAGAAAAATGATTCTCAATACAATATAACAACATGTAAATTTGAACTTTTTTGGAGTTTTCAGAAAAAGTGTCATCAACAGATTAATTTCATGAATGATATTGATATATGATATTGACATCATCTAAGACACAGACCATTCATCTTTTGTGAGTGTAGGTGATACATATGTTTTTTTTCTCAGAACAAACTATTTCTTCCTCATCCTTTTAGAAAAAACAAACTATGTTTTTCAATAGCATTACAGAAAATTGACATTTTATGAAACATAATGAGTGAATTCAAATATGTTTTCCTCCTAATGGTCACTTTACTTCGAGGCAATTCGTTTGTTTTTCAATAGCAGTACAGAAACAAGACTTTTTTAATGAGCATTAGGAGTAAATTCAAATATTTTGAACTCCTTATTGTCACTTTACTAATTATCTAAAGAATACAGTCACGTTAGCCAGAGAATTTACACCCCCAGATATTATGATCATTGTAAATTTTTATGATAGATTTCTATAATTTAAGAGGGGGGGGTGGTCTTTTAGCAATTTTATTTCATCATCTGGAAAAGCGATAAATGCAGGGTATCTAACCCCACAGAAGATCTATAATCATGAATGGTCAGTGCCTTTAATCAAATCAAATCAAATCAAATCAAATATTTTATTGTCATATAAACTTTTAAATTACAGTTTGTGACAAACATGTATTAACACAATGAACATATATACATACGTATTAAACATACACAACAACAATAGCATCAAAATTTATAAAAAAAAACAAGCTGTTAAGAGTCCCCTGCCCTCAGTTCTAATGACTTTTTCAAGAAGAATCTTAACTTATTTGTTATATAGTTGTATGTGTTTTGAAAATTATTTATTTTTTCTTTAGATTTGCAAATTTTAGAACAAGACATGACAGCAGACTTGGGCAAACACATGCTGCAGGGGCATACAGGTGAAGGACAAATCCTGTCTATTCTTTCAAAGTAACATGTCTTGGAGGACCTGACCATATTAACATCAGCCCCATGTTAATAAGAAGACTCAACAAATGTGGTTTAGGTACATAGTACTGTATGAATAAAAAAATATATAATGGAACTATATGCAATTTTATAGGTTATCAGAGGTGGATTAAGAGCCCACTCCACACAATTGAAAAATGTTATAAAATTCACTGGTATTTTTGACAAAATTTGGTCAGGGCTCCTTTATCAAACTAAAAAAAAAAACACCTTTTTTTCAAAAAATGTTTTGTTTAAATAAAAACATTGAGTTAATGGGAAATTCATGAACATTCTATATAAATAAGAAGATGCGGTATGAGTGCCAATGAGACAACTCATTAGAACATTATGTTCCATTGGTCTTAGACATTTCAAATATTGTATGGTGGAGGATGAGTATGAAAAGAGGTGCCAATTGTCTTTGAAATTTTAAAAATGGCCGCCATGGATATGGCCAAATTGCTTAAAACTTCAAAGTGCTCCAAAACTTTAAAGATATGTCAAAAGACATTAATATATGTTCTTCAACGTTTGATTTTTTCAAAATGGCTGTAGTTCCCCTGGCGACGTCCAGATCGTCTGGCAATGGGAAAACGGGTAGATATCCACCATTGCTCGGAATGGCAAGTCTAGCTATCATTTTTATTTGATTTGGGAAAGTGTTTATGATGAACAAAACATAATTTGATAAAGAAAATACAAAAACCAAATGTCTTATAAAATTTTGTCTTTACAGGATCCAGAAAAATAGTAATACCAAGGAATGACTCTGTGATCAATTTCCAGAAAAAGATAAAGGAACTTTTTCCCAAATTAGAACATATCAATTTTGATTTTCACCAAGCAAAGATACGAGATAGACATCGCTTGGAACCTGTTAATTTCAATTCACTTAAAGACTTAAAGGCAAAAGTGAAATTCACCCTCTATGTAAAGCCTGCACAAGATATTATTAATGCGAGTACAGTAAAATATATATGTTTTTAATGATATGGAACATTGAAAATCATAATGCGAGTGGGGCAATGTATGAATTTCTATTTAAATTAATTAAATCAACAAGGGAATGCAGATGAAGCTGGTTCCTTAGCAACAAATGGAAGTTTTTAACGACCTTGACTGGCTATACAGCCCTTGCACGGTCGGCCCTGGCTTGCGCCTTTTTGGGCATTAAATAATTTATATTTTTACCATGTGGTAATTCAAATAATTTATAATGATAAGAAAATTTAATAAAAGCAAAAAATTTAAAAAGCAAAATTTTAGATAAATAAATGAAAATAAAAAAAGTTAAATATTTAAGATTAAGTAAATAATAAAAATAATAAAAAATAATAAAAGAATATAAAATTAAATATAATAAAATAATATAGAAATAATTTTGTATAAAAATAAAAATAAAATAAAACAAAATAAATAAATAATTAATAAACACGGAGCCACCGGAAGTAGGAACAGGAGGAAAGCTTGGCCAAGCAAACAGCAGTGAACGGCAGCAACGTTGTCCTGGTACACCAGCAGCCAAGTAAAGAGCGGATAATTTAGATATGCCAAATTGTGTATGTGAATTTATATGCCAAATAATATGTATAAACCACAATAAGCCTAAATTAGTGTATGTGAGTTTTGCAAAAATATTTAGTGGGATGTTTTGTATGTACTAGAAAACAAATCAGAAAAGTAAAATAAAAATAAAATAAAATAAATAAAAAACCAAAGGGTGTATGTAAATTTTGACTGCTTTGTGCTAGCCTACCGTAGTTGCAGGACTTTAGAGTGCTAGTACACTGGAACACTTATCCGCAGGAAGACAGTGCCCCACGCTAATTAAAACTGGATTAGCGCAAACCAGATCTTGCGAAGTACCATTTTTTAAGTCTTAGATTTGACTTGCGGCTTAATGACATGAATAATTTATATAATGACCAAAAGTAGAAACAAAAATAATTTGGGGTGCCGCGAATTTGGAAAAAAAAAAAGCCAAAGGTTATCGTGCGTTCTTGTTTAGTTAGCATAATTTTAATAGTTTAATTAACTTATCCCTACATTCAGTATATCTAATTTTAAATATGTTAAGTTATTTCAAAGGATTAATTTTTATTATTTTTTTTATTTTTTAAAATCATATTAATTTGGATTTTATTTGTCTTAAGTATTTAATTTTTACTGCCGGTTATGGCCCGACTCCATTTTTGAGTCACTGACCGGATAACTCTTGCAGTTTGTTTTGCCCCTTTGATGATGCTGTGGTAAGTCGTCTTGAAGATTCATCTGTACTGCCGGTTATGGCCCGACTCCATTTCTGAGTCACTGACCCCGGATAACTCTTGCAGTGTAGCTGGTCTTCTTAACGATCTTTTCTTTAGTACGTACTGTATTTGAAGTGAAGATTTAGTTTTTGACTGCCGGTTACGGCCTGACTCCATTTTTGAGTCACTGACCTGGATAACTCTTGCAGTGTGTTTTGCCTATTTAATTATGTTGTGGTAAGTCGTCTTGAAGAGCCTTCTGTACTGCCGGTTATGGCCTGACTCCATTTTTGAGTCACTGACCCCGGATAACTCTTGCAGTGTAGCTGGTCTTCTTAACGATCTTTGCTTTAATACGTACTGTATTTGAAGTGAAGATTTTAGTTTTTGGACTGCCGGTTACGGCCTGACTCCATTTTTGAGTCACTGACCCGGATAACTCTTGCAGTGTCTTTTAATTATTTTATTTCTATGATTGTTTTTTTTTTTTATATACATATATACTTATATAAATTTATGATAATCAATTTCTGTTAAATATTGTACCAAGCACGACCAGACATATTGTTGTTTGTCTTTAGGAGGATCTAGTAATATTTTGGTATTAATATTTTGTATTTGAACCTTGTCCAAGTTTGATTGCAATTTTTGTCTCGCTTGTGAATGATTAATACAGTTTACTAGTACGTGTTCTATATCCTCTTTAATGCCGCATGTATTGCATATTGGTGAGACATTGCGTATGTACTGGCCTAGTTGCCCAGGTAATAAAGTAGTGCCCAACCTAAGTCTAGTTATTGTTTTTGCATGAAATCGATTACCTTGATAAAAGTTGGGTTTTTTATTTACTGCAGTATTTATAGAACGACTCCATATGGAGCATGTGTTATCCCATCTAGCTTGCCACTTTTTCTTATATAATGCTGTTGTTATTGCAATGAATTCGTTTGCACTAAGACTTAAGTTAAGGTCAATCTTATCATTACTTAGTGCTAATTTAGCTAGTTTGTCAACCTGTTCATTACCTAGGATACCAACATGCGCTGGTATCCATTCTATGGTTACTTCTATATTTTTTTGTTTTAGACGACAAGCCAGTATTTGAATTGGTTCTAGAATATCGGGTCTACTTGATGCATTATTATTTATAGATTGGATTGCACTATATGAATCAGTTAGAATAACAACTTTTTGCCCTGGCTGTTGATTGGAGAATACCCACTTTAATGATTGATATATGGCCGTCATTTCTGTGGTGTAAACGGAAAGATTGTCTGACGTTCGTTTATAGCTTGCAATCAACTTTGATGGGATTAGAAAAGCATATCCAGTTTTACCCGAAGCTGGGTCTTTTGAGCCATCGGTGTAAATTTTTAAATGATTTTTATATGCATTGTCGATGTACTCTAACGCTTTAGTCTTAATGATATGCGGATTTTCTTTTTTACTGAGGCTGTTTTTTATGTTACTGGATGTTTTTGCTTGACCTATAATCCATGGAGGTGGATCTTGAATATTTTTAGTAACCATCTTTATTTTATTTCCTTAGCCAATCGACATTTATATTTATATAATTGATTTCTCAACATTGCTGAAGTTCTATCCATTAGTTCAATAAGTAAATACACCTCACGGAAGAAACTTGTTTCATTGTACCATAAGTGTCAATTACTTTTTCAATGTCACACAGGTATTGGAAAATATATTTGTCGTTTATAGTGTGAACAAAATATGGAACCATCACTATGTTTTGTCAGTTATCATTCGATTAGTTAATCCGCACCGACTGCATTTGAAAAGTTCCGAAAAAGATAGCTAGGGGAAAAGTCCCAGAACATAACTTATATGTTGGGTCACACCTTCATTCATATATCTGGTTGAACACAACTAGTTAGTCACATTTAAGTTGCATTTCTCTTAAAACGGAATAAGTTGCATGTTTTTGCAAATTTGGTATTCACAGAAGCCTCAAGAGAGAGAAAATACCTCCTCCAATGAGGGTACTTATTAAAATGTCAGTTTCAGATTAATGAATAACAGTAATTTATAACTTATACCGATATTTTATTTTGCATTAATTCTCAATTCATCGTTTTTACTTGTTTGGCGTTATAAATATGTTATATGAGCGTCACTGGTGAGCCTTATGTACACGAAACGCGCGTATGGCGATCTACATTATAATTCTGATACTTTTGATAACTTTTTCTCCAAACGGAACTTTGTGTGACTGGTTAAAAAACCAACGGAACTTTTCAACTGGTCACACAAATTTCCGTTGGAACTTTTGGGCTAGTTCGTAAGTAATGGTTTTGACTTGTTTGCCAAAGAGGTTCTTTGAGACTAGTTGATAAGTTCCTTTTGACTTTTGTAATCAGTATATTGGTTCCCCATTAAAAGGATCAATTATAATATTTTGTGCTATATATATATAATATTGGACAAAGGGTAGGCATCTCTTCGGGTCAAAAGGTTAAGGCCTCTATAATCTATACAGAATCTCCAATTCTGGTCCCTTTTCCTACAGAGTTCGACTGGGGAACTCCAGGGACTATTAATGTGCATTATTATGCTTTATGTCATATTTCAACATTATGTCAATTTCTCGACTAATTGTGTTTTTCCAGACACGAGCAACTTGGAGGAATTCGGATGGCCCTGGCTTCACCAGTATCTGAAGTCGCCATTGCTAAAAATAGAACATAGGGGTCAAATGCAGTTTTTGGCTTATAACAAAAAAAACCAAAGCATTTAGAGCAAATCTGACAAGGGGTAATATTGTTGATCAGGTCAAGATATATCTGCCCTGAAATTTTCAGCTGAATTGGTAATTTTGAGGAATTTTTGATAACTTTTGATAACTATTTACACCACTGGGTCGATGCCACTGCTGGTGGACGTTTCGTCCCCGAGGGTATCACCAGCCCAGTAGTCAGCACTTCGGTGTTGACATGAATATCAATTATATGGTCATTTTTATAAATTTTCTGTTTACAAAACTTTGAATTTTTCGAAATACTAAGGATTTTCTTACCCCAGGAGTAGATTACCTTAGCCGTATTTGGCACAACTTTATGGAATTTTGGATCCTCAATGCTCTTCAACTTTGTATTTATTTGGCTTTTTAACTATTTTGATCTGAGCGTCACTGATGAGTCTTATGTAGACGAAACGCGCGTCTGGCGTATAAAATTATAATCCTGGTACTTTTGATAACTATTTGCTGTATTTGGTTATTATCTTGAATAATATTATAATAGACCTTTTGGATTATAGCTCTTCATCTTTTATATAAGCTTTGGATTTCAAATATTTTGACCACGAGCATCACTGAAGAGACATGTATTGTCGAAATGCGCATCTGGTGCAAGAAATTTAGTACCGTTAATTTTAGTTATAGATAGAGATAAACTGTAAACAGCAATAATGTTCAGCGAAGTAAGATTTACAAATAAGTCAACATGACCGAAATGGTCAGTTGACCCCTTTAGGAGTTATTGCCCTTTATAGTCAATTTTTAACCATTTTTCGCTAATCTTAGTAATCTTTTACAAAAATCTTCTCCTGAAACTACTGGGCCAAATACTTCCAAACTTGTAACTGAATGTTCCTTAGGGTATCTAGTTTATAAATTGTATCCGAAGTTTTGATCTATTAACAAACATGGTCGCCATAGCTAAAAATAGAACATAGGGGTCAAATGCAGTTTTTGGCTTATATTGATTGTTGGTTGCTTTACGTCCAGTGGCAAATATTTCATGCATATTCAGGAAGAGAACAAGGTAACAATAAATACAATAGGTAGGTTGTTGTAATAGAGGCCATCTTGGATGATGGTCGGAGAAATTTGGACTGCCACTGGAAAATGAGGGTCTATTGGATAGGGACAGAAATTTTGCCTTGCAACAGGCCACCTATGGACCCCTCAAAGAGTTGTTGCAAGGGTTCTTAACGTGCAAAGAGCGTGGTACTCTCTTTACACGAGGCATCGGATTTAACGTCCCCCTTCTGACCGGACGTGACTGCGAACTTGATACATCCCGCACAGCCAAACGGACGCCCCACTTCGGCAAGCGTATTACTGCCGGTCGGGAGAAGACCAAGTGACCATATTTCTATACCCCAGTCACCCTTGGGGGTTTTGGCTTATAACTCGAAACCAAAGCATTTAGAGCAAATCTGACATGGGGTCATATTGTTAATCAGGTCAAGATCTACCTGCCCTGAAATTTTCAGATGAGTCAGACATAATGTTGTTAGGTCGCTGCCCCTGAATTGATAATTTTAAGGAAATTTTGCTGTTTTTGGTTATTATCTTGAATATTATTATAGATAGAGATAAACTGTAAACAGCAATAATGTTCAGCAAAGTAAGATCTACAAATAAGTCGATTTGACCAAAATTGTCAATTGACCCCTTAAGGAGTTATTGCCCTTTAAAGACTTTTTTCACAATTAGTTCATCATGTTGACTTTCTTTAAAAAATCTTCACCTTTGAAACTGCTGTATCAATTTCAGCCAATTCAGAGTATCTAGTATAAATTTCATATTTTATTTCCTTGTTTGTAAAGAAACATAGCTCAATGGCTAAAGTAGAACATAAGAGAAAATGATATTTTTTTGCTTTTGAAGAAAATAAGACGATCCAAAGAACATTTTAACAAATTGAAAAGCCAAAATAATCAATGATGAGAGATTTAACCAAAAGAATTAAGCCTCTTGTTTTTTTTTATATTAACAAAACATAATAAACTTCTTTTACATAAAGAATTATTACAGGCATATACATTTCAACATCTATATGCATAGTTCTGTACAATATAAACATCATATTTATGACTGTTGTCACATATTCAATTCGAGATCTGTTTCTTATTTTCCAATAATCATATCTAAACGAATATTTTCCAATTAACAAAATAAATCATATAAATTAACAATATTATCATACAGATTAGATCCCTGCTTGAATTTTACATAAAAATGGGTATAACTCGAGAACAATAAATGTGATGCTATCCAAAGGATTAAGCTTTTTAAGTGCAATACTTAACCCTGGTTATAAAGTTGAATGTTAAATGATAAATAGTTTGTAAAGTTGAATAAAGAAAAGTGACAAAATCAAAAATAAATTAATTTCTTAAGCATTAAATTAAAAGCCAGATAGGTCAGAATATGGCATTTAGCTGGTATTTTACTTGTCTGCTGAGTTTCAACCACATTTGCAATAAAAAGACATTGACTGCAGTTGTTGATATTTATCATTATCAAGTTGGACAGGTAAAATATCTTTACGAAGATTATTATTTAAGATCTATGTTGGAAACATGTTTCTATGTTGACCAATTTATATAACCAATGGATAATTACCCATTTACATTATTATATGTGGAAAAACATTCTATCAAACAAGACTTGTATTGTTTATTCTATTTCCTTCTGAAGTGCCTGGTACAATCTCTGCCCTTACAGAAGATGGTAGGATGTTGGACATACTAATGGTAATATATTCTTCCTCATCCAAGATGAAGAGTGCCTCAACAAGATACCTGGCGCAGAGAAAGTTTTTTATATCTCCACTCTCATCTGTACACACTAGAATATCATCTTCTTCTTGCAAGGTAAACCCTTCAACTGTTAGCATTTCAATCTGGAGCTTCTTCAGTCTGAAATATAATAAGGAGCATATAAAGATGTACTTAAATGTTTGTACAGGTAGATTTTCATAAGTTGATTTTGTCACCATGATAAGTTTTCTTTTCAAAGCATAATTGTTAATATCTGTGATATTTTGTCTCATTGGCAATCATACAATTTCTTATTTTTTATATTGGCAGTGTTAAGGCATCTTGTGATGAACTTCCATAGGATTTTATAAATGGAAAATACCCTTATAGTGAAAATTGAAGTAAAAATGAGATAATTGTACGTACAGCGTTCTTACAAAATACACATATCCGAGGACTGTCAACGGAACACCATGTATATCTAGTCTTAGAAGGTTGAAATAATATTGGCTAAACTTCTTACTGTGATTGTTGTATTGGAGAGACTATTGAAGTAGGTTTCATTCCTGAAGAAGTTGGTCTTTATATTTGCTACGCAAACATAAGACCCCACAGTCAATGGCAGTTGTGTGTGGTTCCTCCTTAGTGTTATTTTTCCCTCTACACAACTCTTTCTCGGATCCATATGTTGCGAACAGGAACCTGCTCTCCTGACTGAAGGTTCCTCTGCTGAACATCATCAATCTAAAAGAAGGTAAATGATAAAAATTTATGAACAGACCAATATTGATTTATTGTTGGTTGCTTAACGTCCAGTGGCAAATACTTCATGCATATTCAGGACAAGAACAAATTCACAAGAAATAAAATTGATAGGTTGATATAATAGAGGCCATCGGGGATGATGATCAGGGAAATTTGGACTGCCACTGGAAAATGAGGGAATATTGGAAAGGGACAGAAATTTTGCCTTGCAACAGGCCACCTACGGACCCGAACAGACCAATAAATCCTGTTCATACTTTATTGATTAATTGCTGATAGTTTACCTTTATTCAGCACAAATAACGAGATTGCATTAAGTCCAGTTTTAATATCTATATATATTGTTTAATGATTGTGAATATATCTTTTATCCATTGAATGGTCTTTCTCTTGTGTCATAGTGTGGGCTTATTTTCAAATTGAAGATTTTAAGAGTATACTTTTCGACCTTTCCTCTGTGATTCTTCCCTATGCAACTAGCACTATATTTCCAACAAACTATTATGTACACACTTGTATGTGATGAAGTGGAAACAGAAATTGACTTATTTTTATTCTTCTTTCTGTTTCATTTGTTATGGTTATATTTCTTTTTACCTAAAACTAAGATCAATAATCATGATAATGTGAAAAGTTCAATGACCATGACAACTTTAACTGAAACTTCTTAAAATCTATTTCAGAAAAGGTATATCATGCAGATTTGTGCCTTACCGTCTCTATGTTATGTTATATAATTTTTCATGTGAATAGCATTATTGTTTTTTAAAGTGATTCAAGATAAGAAACAATCGGTTTTACAGATGCAGTGGATATGATTATTAGGGAAGCAACTATGTTTGATATACGAAATTATCAACACTCTTGTGTTACCAGTGTATCGTGCGACATATCTAGCATTTACCCAAGTCTACTGACAATTAAATGAAAATTAATAGTTTGCTAGAAGAGATCATGAAAATCAGCAACGACAAAATGTACTATACTAGCAACGTCAATATAATTTACACAAGTACCAACAACAACACAATTTTGGCCATTGCTAAAATTTTCGTCGAACCATAGTCATGATTCACAAGAATAGTGTTACCATGTAAATAACTTGGACGTTGCCAGTTTTCAAGTAATTAGTAGCAAAAATACAGGCATGCGTAAACAAGCTTTGAGATTAGTATGTTACAAATTTTCTGCTATTCAATATGTGTCGGAACGGACTATTTCAGAATATTTAACATTAAAAGGAAGAGTTTTGAATTGAAATTCGGAGCGGCGTGAAAAAAACCGACTGGGTTTTTAAGTTTGAGGTGACCTTTTCCAATTTGTGTAACTAGTTCCTTAGGCATGAATGGCTTGGTCGTCTTTAATCTTTCGTTGAATGTGTGAATAGACATTTGTCCTTGAAAAAGTTCAAATACAGGTACCACTCTAATCTGGAAAGATGACCTTTGAACTATTCTTTAACACTTTTAGTTTTGTAGTGACAATGCGCAAATCAGTACCCTCAAAATTGTTGACCTTGTTGTTGTATACCTAGATATATACAGGTAGTCTAACTAGTTGAGTAAGGGGAGATCTTCTTTAGCTCAATTGCTTAGAGCGCTGCCTTTAGATTAAAAAAAACGAAAATCATTCTCATGATTTAAAAACATCATCAAGATGTGTGGAAAAGATGTTTTTGCCCTGTCCCGATATGGTTTTTTTTTATCGCCAATTGTTTAATGTATATTTATATTAATACCAAGTTGTTTAATTTAAATCAACTTAAAACAATCTATAAAAAAATAAATCCTTATTATGAAGGGGATTTTTTTCTCATTTTTGAAGGGTCAGTTAAAGTTTAATAATTAATAATTCGGCAATAGGACAAATAATCATCTTCATATTTATGCAAAAAACTAAATGCCTGAAAATAACTTAATGCCTAGGAGTTAAGATTAATGCCTAATTTCACTTATTTCTGCTAACTTATATATATCTAACGACAATAACATTTTCATATTATTTAAAATTTCATGAATAACTTTGACGTTGCCAATTTCTCATAATTATGAGAGTAGTGGTTAGTGCACGGACTACTAACACAAAGTTTCCTGGTTCGATTCCCGTTTGGGATGAAAATTTCAGGAACTGAATTTTCAGCTCTCCCTTGACACCATTTTGCGAGTATGGTCTTGAGGAAACGATGATAGTCCGTCGGACGGGGACGATAAATGGCTGACCCGTGTTAAGAGGGAGCCATATCTCTTGCATGTTAAAGACACCCTTGTAGATTTCGAAAAAGAGTAGGCTAATGCCGCTACAAGGCAGCACTCGCGTCCGAAAAGTGGAAAGGGATTAATATTAGTTGCAAAACTTGTTTCCCAATCCACTATAAATAAATATGTTTAAACTATATTATTAATTTACATACTTAACAAAATTATTTTTATCCGTATTGTTGTTTTTATAACAAACGATAAGGAATGCTAATTTGCACTCGTTAATATTCCCGTAGCTATGCTTATATATCAGTTAAAAACCCCAAAAAATATTATGCAACGGCAATCTATGCGATAGCAATATACCGATGACGATCGTCCACTAAAAAGTACTGATGAAATTGATTTATAATTAAACTTACTCAAAATGACCTGATAGGTTTTGGTCTCTTTAAATGCGCGTCTCGTTGGTCTGTTAAACAAAATGTTTACATTATTTTTATTTGCTAAAAGAAGATCTCATTACGATCTTAGTTATCACATGGAGATCTCCTTCTTTCAGCTTGGATAATGATCATGATATGAAAGAAAAGCTAGCTAAAAGTCATAAGAGATATCATAAATGTCTTGTACAAATGATCTAAATTGTCCTCTTCATATCTAAAATTTCATTCTACGAATCATCACTAAATAAAATTGGAGAAAATGTCTTTCGGTAATGGTTCCTCATCAAACTGTGTGTAACCCCCAAGGGTGACTGGGGAATAGAAATATGGTCATTTGGTCTTCTCCCGACCGGCAGTAAAACGCTTGCCGAAGTGGGGCGTCCGTTTGGCTGTGCGGGATGTATCAAGTTGTTCACAGTCACGTCCGGTCAGAAGGGGGACGTTAAATCCGATGCCTCGTGTAAAGAGAGTGCCACGCTCTTTGCACTTTAACAACCCTTGCAACAACTCTTTGAGGGGTCCGTAGGTGGCCTGTTGAAAGGCAAAATGTCTGTCCCTATCCAAGATACCCTAATTTTCTAGTAGCAGTCCAATTTTCCCGACCATCATCCCAGATGGCCTCTATTGTATCAACTGTTAACTTGTTCTCGTCCTAAATATGCATGAAAAATTTGCCACTGGCCATTACGCAACCAACAATGAATCTTATTGCATAATCTGAAACACATTTGACAGTTGTATGCACATTTTTCAGGTCCATATGCCATTGCATTGTACAGATGTTCACTAAAAAATGTTGGTCCACTATGGACCAGACTATATAAAATTATCTATCCATATATGTTGTAGTCTTTTTCCTTATGCGACAAAAGTAGCAGGCTCGACTAAAACAGATCCCTGTTTTTATTAAAAAAAAAATATATCATGCTTTAAACTTGGTAATATTCATTAGTTGAAATATTCAGTAAAGTTTGCTAAAACAAAGTACATTAAAAAATAGCAGAAGACAAAAAAAAATGAAAACAAGTAGAAAAAAAAATACAGGAATGTAAATGAAGTCATAAAAAATCTATATTCACATAAATGGATGATGTTCCAAATCTTACATTGTGTCTTATATTAACCTCTGATAATTATATGAAAATAATAATTTATCAATAACGATTTCCGACATGCTTTTCACCAAGGAAAAAACAGAAAATATATATTCATATAATAATTGTATATATAGAGTGACTTGTTTATCATTTGTAGATGGCTAGTTGACCTATATAAAAATGCAAAACCTTATAATAGGTGAGTATGTTAAACAGATATATAATATTAAGGAGGTGTCGAGAGAATGTAAAATTCATTCTCAAGACTGGTATTTTTCGCAAATACCCCTCAATTACATGCTATTTCTGTTTAATTACACCGAATGTTAATGTTCAGAAACGCATTGATGATAGTGAGGTTACAAGCGGCCAGATGTATAGAGTATTTTTGGGCAAATACCATGGCTGAGAGGGTAAAATAGGTTTATCCCTTTTGCAAATACCCTCAGCAGCACAAAAAACCAAAAATATTCATTTGATAACAATAAAGTGATGAAAAATACTCTGGCTATCAACCAATCAAGGCTCAGGATTCTTTCATAAGTTGTTATAACAATTTAAAGTGCAAACATGTTCTTAAGTTATATTTCAAGTTGTTGAGTTGCGTTTCATCTGTTATAAACATGAAAAACTCTGGAGACAAAATGTTTTGTCTATTAACATCATGGATGATTTCTCTTTCTATATGTTTTCCCCTAAAAATTTATAGCAACTATCGGAGGACTATTATTAAAACCTTAAATATATGACAGTACCTCATTCTGCCTTGTTTCATCTTGTACCATTTGTATCAGTTCATTGGGTATCTGCTGGTCGCTGTTACTAGTATTTGGTTCGTCATACCTATTTAGGCAGTTTTGGTTAAATCCAATTAGCTGTTTCAGAAATTTCTTCACTCCTAAATAGTGCACTAGTTTCCTTTTTTTCTAAATACTTGCCACCATATTTTTGAACTTGGTTGGATCTGATCCCTAAACAGGCAATTCCAACTAGAGATACAGCTATTCAATCGTTTGTATTAATTGTTCTTTCAAATAATGGCTGGATAAGTTTAGGTACACCTTTAGGCACCATAGGTTTTCCTTTGTTGTGAAAAGAAAAAGCACCAATTGTCAACTTTACCCATGGTTTATCCTGTGTTTTCTTTTGGTATATGTTCACTACATCTGCTTGAATGAGTGTCTCCTATAAAATGATAATGTAACGGATCTGTTTGTTGTTTGAAAATTATTTATAACAGGAATCAACCAATCTCTTATATTGTATAAGAATTTTATTTCTGAAACATATGGAATGATCTTCAGCAGTGTTGGTAGTTTTAGCATCCTGAATGATGCGTTCATATAGTTAATTTGCAATTAATAACTGATACAATGAGATTGAATAAAAGAATTATACCTTTAAAATTGTATTATTTTTAGATAAAATAGGGAGATGTGATACGAGTGCCAATAAGAAGATTCAGAACAGTCTCCTACAAGTCAATTTTGCAGAAATGCATAAAAGCAGATGAAATTGCTTCGACATTACTAAATCGTATGCGTTAGTCTTTATTATTAAAGGGTCTTTAAAAAACAAACAATGATGTTAAAAGATACAAGATATCATACACTCTAACTTTTTTCTAAACTTTACCTTAAGACCCCCTCCCCATTTTCAATTTCTCGAAGAATTTGAAAACAAGTCTTTAATTAATGCCAGCTTACCTTATTTGCATATTTTCTGATAAAAAAAATGCCTAGAACCTGTTTGAAACTGTTTTGATAACATATTAAAAGCATATTGAAATACTACAAATGTAATGTTTAGCAGTCAAGAACGGTACTGTACCAAGGTAAACTTGATAAAACGTGTGCAACAACCTAGTCACAGACACAACCATACAGACTCTTGCAGACCTAAAAAAGATTAAGTAAGTCTTAATATTTCTTCCTTAAAATTGACTCCCAAAGGCCGACCATTTACATTAATTATTGCTCTTAAATAATCAACGGTTTTGCAAAACATATATAATAAGAAAAAGTTAAAATGTTCTTGTATAGTTTAAGGTAGTTTTTGATTTAAAGCATTGAAAAAGGTTCCATGTATTGTTTTGTGTTCTATTTTAAGGTAAATAAGGCACTGATATTTGTTTCTATATAATATTCTACAAAATAGATCCAGTCCCCATGTGTTTTGCAGCTGTATAAAATACAATATTTTACTCCGTTCAGACATGAGAGCTGTAGCAAGTCATCTGCAATGTTCAAAAACTAATTAGGCGTCAAGGCTTTACAAACACGCAGTTTGGGAACTACCTTCGTCTTTGCAAGAGTGACAATTTCCGTAAGGAAATGCCGCGGTTGGTTGATCTAGTCCCAAAAGGTGGACAACCACAAGTTGCACCAGTAACATCAGCCTTGTCAAAGCTGACAAAACGTAATACAAAACACCATAAAATCTTCAATAAATCGTTCTCTTTAATTAGCAACTGGTTATATTACTTTACAAAATTAAAAAATACAAAAATTACAAGTTATCAATCCAAAAAATATTTAAGCTTTGTTTAAGAACACAAATAACACTTGCCTACGCTTGCAATCCGGACTGATTGTCATATTTCAGTGAAAGTTATATTGTAGAACTGTAGTTATCAAGTTAAAGATTCATATCCACTAATCTTTTCAAACTCTATACTGATGTCCTTCAATTGGCTAACCCTATTTAGTTGGGTTAGTTTTCATCGTTAATTTCTTATTAATTTTCCAAATTTTAAAATTATTCCAGATTCAAATAATTCCTGGTTTTTCAAAGAGTTTTTTAATCATGCTTATCCATTATTTCATTGAATGAAGAAAAAAAAAATAGTACAAATTTTCTGAAACTATTTTCAGATGAACAGCCTTTTTACAATGCAGACTTTTTGAATCGATGGAGAAAGAAAGGTCAGAGACAAGAATATTTCTCAGCTTTTAAAGTCGCCATAGAAAAACATTATCAGATAGGCGAGCTGTATTTCGAATATCTAAAATATCCGAATGATGGTATTCAGTATAACTGGTTAACGAATTATATTGACATTGGCCCTAGACTAGATCCCATACCAAAACCTGTCCCTGGAACAAAGATTCATTGTAAAAAAATTGTTGATACTCCACGGTTAAATGCAGTTGGTAAACGTGGTATTCCTGGTGAATTTCAATTGATTGATTGTTTGTTGCTTAACGTCCAGTGGCAAATATTTCATGCATATTCAGGACGAGATCAAGTTCACAATAAATACAATAGGTAGGTTGATACAATAGAGGCCATCTGGGATGATAGTCGGTGAAATTTGGACTGCCACTGGAAAATTAGGGTATATTGGATAGGGACAGAAATTTAGCCTTGCAACAGGCCACCTACGGACCCTTCAAAGATTTGTTTACATGAGACATCGGATTTAACGTCCCCCTTCTGACCGGACGTGACTGCGAACTTGATACATCCCGCACAGCCAAACGGACGCCCCACTTCGGCAAGCGTTTTACTGCCGGTCCGGAGAAGACCTAGTGACCATTGGGGTGTGGTGAATTTCAACAAAGAGCACAGTTGAAAAAGTTATACAATGCTGACAAAGACTTATTGAATCAGCCTGAAACAATAACCAGATTTTATGACAAATATCTGGTTCCAGAAACAGTATGTCTAAAATACTTAAAACATCTGGCTGATATAGATCTTAGAAAAAGAAAACGGCAAGAAAAAAGAAACCACTGGTGACAAGGCAGTTAAAGAGACAGACGATTATCAGAATGGCGATTAAGATGATGAAAGTGAAATAAGTATAATGATGATGATAATGGTGATGGAATAATAGAAGAGATAGATGGATCTGATTTCAGTAACGAAAGTAATAGTAGTGATGAAGAAGTTGTTATATGCAAATCAAAGGACACATTATCCAATGACTATAATAAACATAAGATTACTTATGTTAAAATGTATGCAATTTTGTTTTACGGTGGCCAGGCGGTACCCATGATGCCTTCATCCTGCAACAATCAGAACTATTCAGAAACATGGAAGCATCAATTGATAACGGTTGGCTCCTAGGGGATTCTGGTTACCGCCTGAGGTTGTTGCTAATAACACCACTTGGTAACCCATCAACACCTCGGGAGTTACGATTTCAAAAAGCACACTGTAAGACCAAGAGTACAGTGGAGCGGTCTTTTGGTGTTCTGAAGCAAAGGTTTAGGTAAAACACTTATATAATAATTTAGCAAGAGTACTATTGGATTCCATATAAATTCTTTCATATTTTGTGACAAACAATATCGCATTTGAATAGTGGTTGAGGTTAAACAAAACACGTTATTAAGTAATTGATCATTATTTTTCCTTTGTAAATTGCCACAAGTCCAGAAAGGTAAAAGTTACGCATCTAAATTCATACTTGATGCCTGTTTTTAGGTTATAAGCATTGTGAAAAAGATAAACAATTCAAATGTACCTATTTGTAATTTTTTACCTTCTTTAACATTTCTGTCGTTTAATTTTACCGCGGCATCCACCAGAATAGAAATATATACATCATAAAAAAAATTCAGTTCATGCTCCACAAATATATTTTTTGTGAAAGATATATACATTTGTCAATTACAATTACTTTTCAGATGTTTGCATAAAACTGGTGGTGCTCTGTCATACAAGCCAGAGAGAGGCTTTGCGTCAGACAGAAATGTACCACTGAACAGAGATCAACCTCTGCCACTATTACAGGATAACCAAGTTTTAACCAACAGAACACTGCTGCTAACACATTGAGAAATGAAATTATTCAAAGATTTTAAGATTCAATTTTATGAGTAAAAAAAACGAGCAACATTAAATATTTTTTTAACATGAAAGAAATTAAATTGCTTTAAAATGCATGCATATTTTTCCACTTATAGTTTATGTCAGCTCCACCTCATCTAATCGAAAAATTGAGGAATAATATACATACTAGTGGCCATTATGAGGTTCTGAAAAGGAAAGTGTGGTTTGATGAAAAAGAGATCATTTGGGAGCATTTTGTTTTTGTTTATAAAAGAGAAATTTTAAAGGCAGTGCAGTTACATTACTTGAGTTAATCTTGCTGTTCATATCGTAAGAGAAGAAGTTGCAAATGAAATGGAACAAAATGAAAATGAGGCAACAAAATCCACTCAAACATATATCAGGAAAAGTTGCTTATTATTTAATATTTTAAATAATAAGACTCCTATAAATATTGAAAGTGATCCACGTTTTAAACAACTTGCTGATATAAGAGATAGGTTCACAAAATGGGAAAATGACCTTGGAAATAGATTTATTATGACAAGTGAAATTAAAAAAACACCACATTTCTTGACAAACAAGGCAAGATGTGCATTTAACAACACCTGCATTCATTGACTTGATAAAATATGTATCTTCAGAACAATTCCAAACAATGTACCCATCAAAACCCTAGATAACCCTAGATAATACCCACAAAGCTTAGTCAAGATATTGTTGAAATATTGTTTCTCAGCAACTGCACAAAACTGTTATCTCTAAATAGAGCTAGTACTGATATTGACAGTACAAAGTATGGTCATGTTAGTATTCAGGATATAAACAATGAGAATAAAGTTGAAGATAAAAACACACAAACTTTTTTGGCCACTTTACTTGTGAGATTATGTACATTTTTGTACTACATATTAATTACCATAGTACAGGTATATTTTTTTTACAGAATGAATTATATATATGCCAGCAGCAGAGGAGCTGGTCTGTGTGCTGAGACAGCCAGAATAAAAGTTTTTCGTGGTGCTACAATTAACCAACTAGGTGAGCAGGCCTATGCTGACATTGAACATAAACAAGGAAAACAGGTGGTTTATTTTGTTAGTGGCATAACAAATATCACCACATATACAAAATTCACTTTTCAATTTTCAGTCCACTGTATAAAATGTAAAAAAAAACTTTTGTCACGCATTAATGTGGTATGTACCTTTGCTACAGTTCCAGGCATGAGTAATAAGGATCGGAACAACACATTTGATGTATACACTACAATATGCAGAGATGCAGACCAAACTACATGAATGCATTCACGAAATTAGTAAATTTCTCATTCAAATTAATGGTGATGAGGGGGAATGCACTCCACAACTTGCTTCCACAATTAATCGTGTTAAACAAGGAAAAGTCGGAATGTATTTGTTTGTAGTCCATACATCTACTCTTCCTCCAAGCTTTCCAACTTTAAAACACACCAAGAAACTGTAAAACATATCGGGAATGCATAATTTGTTGGCCCGTCGATTTCCAAATTATCCATCCTACATGTACAAAACCGATAGCGGGGACATTGTCAGGGATGACAATATTAACGAGCAGAATGTTGACAGTTGACCTTCAACTGACCATACAGATGAGTTAGTCAGCCAAGAAGAAATACACAATGAACATAAAGATACATATAGTGATCCTGATAGAATAATAAACACCTGGATACTTTTTTCATATGATCATTGCTTGGACAACTCTTATGTGCAATGTGCCAAACATTTTTACAGGACATCTTGATGTATGCACAGAATTGTATATTGACAAACCAACTTCATTGAAAGCACAGTGATTACCTTGGTCTGAGTATAAACATTTAAACACTTTAAAAGTATTTATTGATGTTGAACCAAATGTAATGGTGACATTTGTGTCTAGCCTATGGGGTGGAAATGTGTCAGATCGACATTTTTCTCAACATGACGGATATTTACCGAAGTTATCACCTTGAGATGTTGTCATGGCAGACTAAGGTTTCACACTAGAGGATTTGTTACCAGCTGATATTGGTTTAAATGTGCCACCTAGAATATCAACATAGATGTTCTCCAAAGACTTTTTTTAAACTACAAAAAAAATGCCTCCGCCAGGAAAGTAGTTGATATGAACATGGAACCAATTAAGAACTTTACCATTTTGAACTCTGGTATTCAATTAACTGAAGCCCATTTATCAGAACAAGATGCACTGCCTTTACAAATTTGTTACCTCCACTTCTAAAGTGAAAATACTGAAATAGATATAGTAAAGCCCATTTGTTGGAACAATGTAATTTTCTCTATAGCTCCTTAGAAATTTTTCTCCTTTCAATTTTAGTTGTTAAACATGATCAGCACATGACAAAATTCCCTCTTTCACATTTATTAAATATGATAAGAGATTAATTTTTAGTGTCCAGAGGCCAAATTCAATATTTCTTAGAAGATACAACCCGTCTTGTGCAATTTCATTTTTTAGACTTACCTCCAGAGGATAAAGAATTGTTCAAAAAAACTTTTGACTGGACAATTCATTACATTCCATCAAATAATGACATTTTTCACATATCTAGATTATCATATATTTATTTTCGTACTATTCTACACACACACAAAATCGGTCTGCAACACAATTACAAATGTAAATAACTGAATTAGTTGACAAGTTTTCAAATTCATCAACTGAATTTTTCACAATTCTTTCCCGACTTGGTATTTGTGTTTCTAAGGATAGCTATAAAAGATTTGTTTGCAATGTAGTAAAAGATAGATCAAATTCAAAACCATTACAATCGTTTGCCATCTGTTCCTTTGACAACATTGACTAAAATCAGACACATTCCTGTGTTTCTTATTATTTTATGGCAGTGCCAAACCCTCATCATTTTGGGTGGCAAATAGATGAATTAACAAACCACTTAAATGTAATATGGGATTCAAAGGTTAATATCAATAAAGTTAACAGCAACATCTCTTATATAACAAAAGGCTGTAAATGCAAAAATGGGTGTAGAAAAAACTATGTGGACCAGGCAGTTGTTGTTACGAGTGTAAAAGGTTACATGAAAGCTCAGGCAATGTAGATGAAGAAGATTTAAACATGTATTCTGCTGAAGAATTAGACGACAGTTTACCCAATTCTTTCTTTCAGGAGGAAATAAGTATCACAGAGCTGACTTTACATCCTCAAAACAAAAGAAGCAATGGAGGACTTAAATGAAAAAATAAGGGGATGAGGAGTTTCGGAAAAAAAAATGGTATTTTAATTTGTATTAAATAGTACACATGTTATAGAGTAAGTATCTTTTTGCATGTTTTTATTATTAAAGAATCCACAGATCAAAGTTTTGTAAATGCAGCATACGATCTTAACTGATGCCAATGTTAATAGTGCACATTTCATGTCAGATTGCTACACCTATATTATTGCAAATATTTTGAAATTAATACATTTTTCATGTAAACCTTTTCTATAAAGCATTTTATGAAATTTCATCTCTGAACTGGACTGATATTAAAAAACAATGAACGACAGGAATGTCATTTTTAACTGTGAAAATAATGAAAACATTTTTTTCAGATCTTGGTATTATCCAAGCTAAAAGAAGGAGACAAGAACTGTAATGAGGTCTTTTTTGGCTAATAAGTTAATCTCTAAATTTAGCTTAACAGGGCAGAGAGGCAAATCTGCGTTCAATTGATTGATTGATTGTTGCTTAACGTCCAGTGGCAAATATTTCATGCATATTCAGGACGAGAACAAGTTAACAATTAATACAATAGAGGCCATCTGGGATGATGGTCGGAGAAATTTGGACTGCCACCGGAAAAGGAGGGTATATTGGATAGGGACAGAAATTTTGCCTTGCAACAGGCCACCTACGGACCCCTCAAAGAGTTGTTGCAAGGGTTCTTAACGTGCAAAGAGCGTGGCACTCTCTTTACACGAGGCATTGGATTTAACTCCCCCCTTCTGACCGGACGTGACTGCGAACTTGATACATCCCGCACAGCCAAACGGACGCCCCACTTCGGCAAGCGTTTTATTGCCGGTCGGGAGAAGACCAAGTGACCATATTTCTATTCCCCAGTTACCCTTGGGGATAAATCTGCGTTCAAAGGCACCAGAACCTGCAAGGTCATATTGAGTTGAGTGTGACTAATTCAGACGGGTTTTTTTTCGAAATGATAATCACTTTATGAATTCAGATGTAAATGAACAAAGGGTTACTCTTCCTTTGGATACTTCAAATTGAAATTAAAATGTGCATTTATATCTCTATTATCCACTTTATCTGTAGTTTTAATACAATTGAAGTTTGAAAAGTTCGTAAAAAAATGGCCACAGAAGGGTACATTAACCTTACGGAAATCATTGCTAGCACTGTATACAATAATCCTATATATATCGCGTATCGCATTACCTTACATGAGAGTACAAAGCGAAAGGTTTGGGTTTTCTGTAAAATTACCATGTCTGGCATTGAATCAACACAAAGGTACATGAGATTGAGGAATTCAATTAACAAGTGCTAGTTCACAATTGACTTATCTATACATTAAACAGGCTGACAATGTAAAAACATCAAACGATTATAAACAGTGGTTATCGCAGAATCTGATTAATTAACTTGCTCCCGTTTCAAGTTTAAGTGAAAACTGATAATTTGTCAACCAATACAATGCCGTAGGCTTTCGAAATTAAAAACCGGTTTTATGATTCGGAATCTTGAATCTCATACAATTTTAAGTGGTCACCACTTTAAATCTCTTGCTCTTACATGTCATCTTTGTACATAAAAATATTTTGTTTTACTATTACGTATCCGAAGTTTCTGGAAATTCACTAGCATACAACTGTTAAATGTCCATGCACAACTCATTTCCTATCCAATACAGACAGTTATTTCAGTGGGACAATTGAAGAGTATCTTGACTTGCCGTCATATATGACAGATCCGTTTTCAGTAAAAAGTGAAATAACATAAATACTGAAATCAGAGGGAATTAAAATCGGAAAGTCCCTAATCAAATGGCAAACCCATGTAAATTTATGGTACTTATAAAGTGAGAATACCAAAAGAAGGGAAGTTATTATCAAAAGAAAATTTCTTAATAGAACCTTTTTAAATATTATTACCTAGAGAGGGGAGATTTTTTCTTTTTTCCCTGAATTTTCTTTGCCTTTTAGCATTACTTACTCTCATCCTTTCTTTCTGCTCCTCAGAGGTTTTTTTCTGGATAGTCTTTTCCTTAAAGCACATTTCTTTTTAAATTCTGCATAGTTTTTATCTGAAAATTTCAGATTATCTCTCCATCTAAAAGTACAAATACAAGATTTTTTTTTCTAATAAATGATTTGAATAGCCTTCTGCCGTATATACATCAACTGCTATTTGAGCACTATGATACATGTATATAAAGTCACTGACCATACATGTATAACTACTTGTTAACAATGTTGAAAAAAGTTTTGCTTATAAATAACATATCAACACTGAATACAGGTTTTTGGAATTTTTATTTTGCCAGCTGGTTCAAAAAAATTTTTTTTTTTATGTTTTTCCGCATGTATTTCACTTCTACTTTCTCAAAAGTTGCTAGGACAGGGCTATGAATCAATCAAATTAAAGTATTAAGTATTACTAAAGAAATTTTACAGCTGATTGTCCATTATGCCAAAAACATATATCTGATATCCTTCCACAGTCATAATAACCTTCCATCGTTACCGGACTGAACAAAGAAATAACATGAAAGGTGCAGTATAGTATATGTATGGTGCATGAAATGCTTACCCTTCTAGACTGAGAGGCCCATATTACATTAAGTCATAAAACTTTGCTCAGTGCTCAGAGCACAAAAACGTGCTCGAAACATGAAGCCAATCATATTGATCAATTTTGTCAATTTTGGAGTATGACAGTACAAAAAAACTGACTCGAAAGTTTTATTACCGAGAGGCCTGATTTCACTGACGGTTTTAAGTAAAGTTTCTAATTTTGTTTCTGTTGTTGTAAATGTCCTTTGTTTGAATGTTGGTTTTGATTGTTATTGCCTTTTTAGAGTTGCAGTAATTTAAAGAATAACCATGTACATATATATTATAAACAAAAATACTAGAACACACCCGCGAAATCGCGGGCATTCAGAGCGTAATTTAAAGTAAGTTACACCCGCAAAATCGCGGGCATATAGCTTGAGAACTGTTGTAGGATGATTTTTTGTAAAATATATTATGTATTGAGAATTACATAAAAGGTATCTCCCTTTTTCCGAAGTCCGATATTTGTTTCCTTTCTGTACGTTAAATTCAATTATATTCGTGTTTCTGGCCTACGACCTCAATTATTCCTTTCCTTTGCTACAATGCTTCTTTTGGTAAAAGTCAAATCATATTAAAAATTTGCACCTTTTCAAACATGAAATAAATGTAACTGTTTATATATAGACCATTATTAGTCTTAAAAAATATGCTTCTATGACAATCCATCAGTTTTTTTTGAGAGCCTTATTTATATGCCAATGGTAGGATTAGAATCGTGTATAAATTACTAATACCGACTAAGGCTAATTTGAGGGGTTGTCGATCCCGAAATCCCGGGCTTAAAACCATGAAATCCCGAGATGCAGAAATTAAAGAAATTCATATTCTATTTTTGTAAAATACAGAATGACCGGAGAATTTCAGCAAAAGTATTATAAGTCATAGGTTATAAAGGGGCAGGAACATGCTTTTTTTTACCCTCCACCTATATTTCCAAACTTCCCATTTTTAGCTCACCTGACCTGAAAGGTCAAGTGAGCTTTTCTCATCACTTGGCGTCCGTCGTCCGTCGTCCTGCGTCCGTCGTCCGTAAACTTTTACAAAAATCTTCTCCTCTGAAACTACTGGCCAAATTTTACCAAACTTGGCCACAATCATCCTTGGGGTATCTAGTTTAAAAAATGTGTCCGGTGACATGGCCATCCAACCAAGATGGCCGCCATGGCTAAAAATAGAACACAGGGATAAAATGTATATTTTGGCTAATATCTTTGAAACCAAAACATTTAGAGCAATCTGACATGGGGTAAAATTGTTAATCAGGTCAAGATCTATCTGCCCTAGAATTTTCAGATGAATCGGACAACCCGTTGTTAGGTTGCTGCCCCTGAATTGGTTATTTTAAGGAAATTTTGCAGTTTTTGGTTATTATCTTGAATACTATTATAGATAGAGATAAACTGTAAACAGCAATAATGTTCAGCAAAATAAAACCTACAAATAAGTCAACATGACCAAAATTGTCAGTCAACCCCTTAAGGAGTTATTGCCCTTTATAGTCAATTTTTAACAAATTTTCGTCAGTTTTTGTAACTTGTACAAAAATCTTCTTCTCTGAAACTACATGGCCAAATTAAACCAAACTTGGCGATAATTATCATTGTGGTATATAGTTTGAAAAATGTGTCTGATGACACCGCCTACCAAACAAAATGGCCGACATGGCTAAAATTAGAACATAGTGGTAACGTGCAGTTTTTGATTTATATCTTTAAAACAAAGACATTTAGGGCAAATCTTTCAAGATTTAAATGTCCATCAGAATAAGATCTATCCCTTCGCAAATTTTCAGATGAATCTGACAACTCGTTATTGGGTTGCTGCCCTAAAATTGGTAATTTTAAGGAAATTTTGCAGTTTTTGGTTATTATCTTGAATACTATTATAGATAGAGATAAACTGTAAACAGCAATTTTGTTCAGCAAAGTAGGATCTACAAATAAGTCAACATGATAGAAATTGTAAGAGTACCCCTTAAGGAGTTATTGCCCTTTATAGTCAATTTTGAACAAATTTTCGTCATTTTTGTAACTTGTACAAAAATCTTCTTTTCTAAAACTATGGGCCATATTAAACTAAACATAGCCACAATCATCACTATAATATCTATTTAAAAAAAGTGTCTAATGACCCCACCTACCAACCAAGATGACAGACATCAGTAAATACAGTAACAGGTGAGCGACACAGGCTCTTGAGAGCCTCTAGTTTTGTTTTCTATCAATTTCAATATGAACATACATTTTAGTATATTATGAACATTCAAGTAAGGAGCCTGTAGTCAGTGGTTGTCATTTGTTTATGTATTACATATTGTTTTCCGTTTATTTTTTGTACATAAATAAGGCCGCTAGTTTTCTCATTTGCATTGTTTTACATTGTCATTTCTTGGCCTTTTGACGCTGAGTATACAGTATGGGCGTTGTTCTTTGTTGAAGGCCGTACGGTGACCTAAAGTTGTTAGTTTCAGTGTCATAATGGTCTCTTGTGGAGAGTTGTCTCATCATGGCAATCATATCACACTTTCTTTTTTTTTGTAATCAATGAATTTTGTAAAAGATTTAATGACTGGATAATTTTAACAAAGGTATCAAAAGTTCAAATGAATAATTTTAGCGCTTATCTTTATATAATGAACATTCTTTACAATATAAGCGTATTTACTTTCAATTCTAAATTTACTAATCGATCCATGGTGATCATTGATATATTATACAGACCCTCTCTATTAAATAAACTACTAGAACACACCCGCGAAATCGCGGGCATTCAGAGCGTATTTGAAATGATGTAAAGTGTTGTAGGAAGAATTTTGTAAAAAGATTTAATGACTTGAGAATTTCAGGAAAAGTATCAAAAGTCATAGGTACTTGGGGACAGGAAAATTTCCAAAATTCCCATTTTTTGTTTTCTATTAATTTCATTATGAACATACATTTAGTGTACATGTATTATGAACATTCCAGTCAGAAGCCTGTAATTCTGTGGTTCAGTGATATTTGTATTTCGTTCATTTTTTGTACACAAATTAAGCTGTTAGTTTTCTCATTTGAATTGTTTTACATTGTCATTTCGGGGCCTTTTATATCAGACTATGCAGTATTGGTTTTTTGCTCATTGTTGAAGGCCTTACGAAGACCTATAGTTGTTAATGTTTGTGTCAGTTTTGGTATTTTGTGGAGAGCTGTCTCATTGGCATTCATACCACAATTTCTTTTTTTGTGTAAAACATTTAGCGACTTGAGAATTTCAGAAAAGGTATCAAAAGTCATAGGTAATTTGGGACAGGATACTTGTTTTTTTAGCCCGGCTTCTCCTTTTTTGTTTTGTTTGATCTCTATTAATTTAATGACATGAATAATTTTAATCTGTAAATTATGAACATTCATTAAAGAGGGGGCTGGGCAGAGGCGGATTTAGGGGGTCCGCCCCCTTTTCTGGGATAATAATTGGTTGTTTATATAGGGAATAACTGAAGCATGACCGGAGCGGGCACACTCTTAGGCAGTCAACGGACCCCTTCTGGATCCGTCACTGCGGAGGGGCCCTGATCCCAATATCCCGGGCTTAAAAACATGAAATCCCGAGGTTCTGCATTTATTATACAAATTAAATATCTCCCGAAATTAAAAAAAAGATATCCCGGATCCCGAAATGCTCAATCCTGAAATTTTGATTTTAAAAACACCCGTTCCAGACTTCCCGAAAGTGTATTTTCTTTTTACAGTCAATTCTCAGTTTAATAATTGATCTACAGCAGCAGTATCGGCTTTTGCTTATTGTTGAAGGCCGAACGGTTACCTTTAAATGTTAATTTCGGTGTCATTTTGGTCTCTTGTGGATAGCCGTTTCATTGGCTTTCATACCACATCTTCTATTTTTTGTAAAACATTTAGTGACTAGAGAATTTCAGAAAGTTATCAAAAGTCATAGATACTTTGGGACAGAATAATTGTTTTTCTAGCCAGGCTCCTCCTTTTTCCACAAAAAAAAAATCCTTTTTTTGTTTGTTGGTCTCTATTTATTTAAATGACATGAATAATTTAAGCGCTTATCTGTTTAGTATGAACATTCATTAAAGGGGGTCTGAGCAGAGGCGGATTTAGGGGGCCCGCCCCCTTTTCTGGAAAATAATTGGTTGCTTATATAGGGAATCACTGAAGCATGACCGGAGCGGGCACCCTCTTAGGCAGTCAACGGGCCCCTTCTGGATCCCAATATCCCGGCCTTAAAAACATGGAATCCCGAGGTTCTGAATTTACTATACAAATTAAAAATCTCCCGAAATTCGAAAAAAGAAATACCGGATCCCGAAATGGTCAATCCTGAAATTTAGATCTTAATCAAAGAGCAGAATGCTCTGAGGGATACGATTGCCATAGTTTTCATTGACACATGTATAGCAGTTCTGCCAAATTTTCATTAAACAAATGCATGAGATTTGGCAAAAATTCAAAAGATCAAAGAGGAAAGAAATAGATCCAAGAATACTGTTGCAAAAAAAGCATGAACATGCGCGAGTCTCAAGCATTTTTGGCCGGTAACCCTGGTACAGCTGGATAGTATTATTCTCTAAACTAATTCAACTGCACATGCAAAATGTAACAATCTGAATAGTCACTCAACTTAAAGAATAGCCAATCCCCGTTACAAGTGTATGAGCCATGTACTTATTGTGTTTTATCGAATTATAGTTATCCTGTACCATTGTAAACTCGTACCATTAAAAAAAATAAAAAAATCGAACCATTGCTAACTCGTACCAACTTATTTAAATGCATTCAAATGGTGTTAAATGATGAATATACATGACCAATTTGTAGCTTATGTTCCTTGTATATTGGATAGAAAATACTGTGGCAGATTTAGATAATAAAGGTATATACAGTTTCACCCGAAGAAAATTTTTCATGAATAATAAAATCTTAGCAGTTAGTCAAAATTGCCAGAATTATTTTTACTGTCTATAAATAAATGTAACAATGAAATTTAACTGATTCCTGTTAAGGGGGTCCGCATTTTCCCCACAAAAAAAGCACATGGCTTTCAACAATTGTAAACATAGCATTCAATTTGTGATCATGGATTACAGCTTTAATTAACTTAAATTGGATATATACATATTCAACATGTTCAATTTTAATAAGGTACAGTTAAAGCAATGTTTTAACTTTCCTCTGGATTAAGTTCTACAGTGGCGGATCCAGAACTTTTCCTAAGGGGGAGCCCGCTGACTGACCTAAGAGGGGGCCCGCTCCAGTCATGCTTCAATGATTCCCTTTATTATCAACCAAATTTTTTCCACAAAAAAAGGGGGGGGCTGGATCCGCCTATGTTCTAGTTTGAAAGATCAGTTAAAACATTAATGCTTTAAAACATTCTTTATTTTTGTCTAAGTTTTCATTTAACTCCTGTGTAAAATTCAAGTAATTCAACTTTATTTCTATTAAGTTTACAAACAGAAACCCATAAAACATCATATTTTTTATATATTTTACTGAATGCAACGACTTCCCAGTAGTACAAGTTAACTTTTTTGGTTCCAATGCCGTGGTAGGAGTTAACTTGCTTCCGTATCTTATCACCGTAATTCTAGGAGGAATCCTAAACTGGACCCCTATCATATACACCTAATCGCTATTTATTCCATTCCGGAAAAGTTCTAAAATTACACAACTTTTTCATCCAGTTGAAGCTATCTGGGTCCCTGTTTAAACAATTCACCATGCATGATACTTTAAAATGAGACATGTTTAAACTACCGTAAATACTTCAAACAAAATATTTGTCACTTCAATTTTATTTTCGAAAAAAGTGGATCATACTATATCAAAGTTTCTTGATGATCACTTTCTAAAGTTTTTCCTCCCTCAGCTCACTGCTGATGACCTCCATTTTCAGCACGCGTGACCTAAACAGGAAGTTGTATAAATGACTGTTTTTCCAGGAATGGACTAAATAGCGATAAGGTGTATTGTGTTCACTTATCGCTACACTGACCTTCGGTGCGAAACTATATATAGAACGGCGGACTAGTTTAGGAGGAACCTCATTTCTTACTCTTTAATTATTGAAGTTCCTTTGGGTCAGAGGGCATGACTCCTTTCCGTACACACTCCTCTGTTTACATTGAGATCGTTCTTAATATAATACGACGTTTACCGGCATTAACGAGTTAATTCTTCTTGACGAATACTTCGAAAAGGGAGACAACTCGAAACGATAACATGGAAGATTCCATTTCTGCTAAAGGGGTGTTATAGGTAATTTTTACGATGAAACATTTATTTTAATTTATATTATGCATGTGATTTAAAATTATGCAACAACAATAGCCCTCCATATGCAGACAGACATAGAAAGAATCCCATGAGTTTCAAATTAATCAATGAAGCGGGGAATCACTCAATCTGATACCCCTTGAAATCAGGAAAACTACACGCATGTGGGGTCTCACTAATTAGCGACAAAAAGCGTCAAGAAGCGACAAGAAGAAAAATAATAAGTGACAAAAAGCAACAAGAAGCTATTTAGCGACAAGAATACATTTTGTTATCACATACATTAAAATATTTTTTAGGATTATATTGAAAGATGAAGAAATAAAAAAAAAATCGATGAAGAGATTGTGTACTTTTTATTATCATATTGATAGATGTAGAAATTAAACATGTGTAAGAGCAAAGGAAATGTAAACGCTATAAAATGAAAATAAAAACAAAAAGATTTGTCACCTTCCTTTTGAAGGATTTAATAAAACAAAAACATGAAATATCATTTCCTTCCTAACTGTACAATTAATTTTTCCTGATAGGACCAACATTAGCTGTGGCTTCACTCTAAGGCAATACACAATTAAGAGCAACAAATGAGATTAACTAGGTGCGTGTCCTTTGTTTTATTGCAACAATAACATCCATTAACACCTTCATCAATTACACGCACCAGAATATAAAATTATTGTACCGAATAGTGAACACCTGTTGAAAACTCAAGATTGACATCAGTTTCCTTTAATCTTCAATCTATATGCATAAACATGATAAATATCGTTAAATGAGACAATACACTAAATAAAATGATGAAAAATATTCACATTTTAATTATGTTTTCCTCTTGTTTGATTTCAGTTCTTAATTTGTATTTCACAATTTGTGTATGAATTTTCTGGTCAATTATGCACACATAATGCATTTTGCAAGTTCATTATATATTGTACAAAAATGGTTTTAAAAACAAATAAAAAGACAAAATATACTTTCTGTGATACCTTATAAAATATCATGTAAATAAATGTAGCAACTGAATTAGATTTACAAGTTTCATTTTCCCCCCTATCAAAATTAACTTTCCTGTCGTTGAAATTGTTTTCTTTTGCATATTTTTTTAATATTTATTTCGAATAAGTAATATAAATAAAAAATGTTTTCTTGTCGCTAAATAGTTTCTTGTTGCTAATATTATTCTTCTTGTCGTTTCTTGACGCTTTTTGTCTCTACAATTCTTTTTGTCTCTAATTAGTGAGACCACGCATGGACATTAATACATAAACAAACCGCGACTTGCGATTTGGAACAAGAACGTTTATTAAATGATATGATGAATGGTTCTCCATTTCTTTATGAGAGTACAGTATCAAATATCAGTTGCATAACGGTAAAATATAGAAATACTCCACTTCAGTTCTTGTGACAGAAATAGAATTATCGATCGTCTTTCAGAGAACTCTCGCAAGTTATCAAAATTTGGGAATTCCCTCTGACGTGTTTCTAAATTTATAAAAACACTAAATATAAATACTGTTTAATTCTGATTTTCCGTATTGTTAAAAACACGCATATAAGTCAAGGAAAATATCATACATGAAGATTATGAGTAAAACATTACAGGAAAGTTGTTTATGTTCAATTGTTTTGCTTGTTTTTACCTTTTAAAGCAAGACAATCATAAGAATATGAGATGTTGCCGAATGTTTAGAATAAAACGAATGACGTGAGGGAGTGTGTCATAGGGTCAATGGTAAAAGTCTACAGATTGCTTGACAGCAATCGTATCCCAAAAACACCCGTCCCAGACGTCCTGATAGTGTATTTTCTTTTTACAGTCAATTCTCAGTTTAATAATCGATCCACAGCGGTCATTGATATATTATTCAGACCCTCTCTATTAAATAAACCCTGTGCCGGACTGTCGCTGAGGACTGCCGTGGATAGATAATTTAAAAATGATATCAGACAGAAAATACAATTCGTAGTATTTGTATTTGTTTCAAAGTAATAAGAAAAACGCAAACCGGAGGTCTAATATGACTTAAATATCGTCCAATGACGGATATAAGATTAGATAGAAAATACACTGTATTCGTAGTATTAATATTAATTCAAAGTATACAGAAAAACGCAAACCGGAAGTCTAATCTGACTTAAAATTTCGCCCAATGACGGAAACATCCGGACATCTTTTTTCTCGTTTTTCACCCAAAATAACTCAATTTGAATAATCATATGAATGGATGACAAATGCGATTGTGCACTGTACCCATAGGACACAGAGGCATGATGATTAATTTATTGTGGAAAGAAGAGAAGCGAAAATGAGGTCTTCTCGTTTAAAAGTATAGATGTGACCGCCGTGAATAGCAGATTAAATTCTGAAAAAAACACTTTATTCGTAGTATATGTATGTTCAAAGTATACAGAAAAACGCAAACCGGAAGTCTAATCTGACTTAGAATTTCGACCAATGACGGGACAATATACGGATGCCTTGTTTCTCTTAAAATCACTCAATCTGAATAATCATATGAATGGATGTCAAATGCGACTATGCACTGTACCTATAGGACATAGAGGCGTGTTGATTAATTTATTGTGGAAAGAAGAGAAGCGACACAAACATGAGGTCTTCTCGTTTAATAGTATAGATACATGTATTTTAATTTTACATGTACATTGTACCCAGGTCAACAGACAATTGAGCTTGTCTCTAAACCTAATATGAAAAAGTATCCATAGAACACTGTTGCCTTGCTCACACAACATTTTTTCCATGTTCAGTTGACCATAAAATGGGGGTATAAACCCTTATTTAGCATTTATTCATGAAAGGTCATAAACATAGGAAACACATACAGTCTTAAGTTGATTGGAATAAAGCTTCATCAAAAATTACCTTTACCAAAAACTTCAACCTTGAACAGAAAAGATGTGCATGATGTATGGACAAATAAATGGATGAAAAGGAACTGAAGACATTATCAGTTAATTATGGTTATAAATACCTTTGTGACCGTTCAGCTGCTGATAGTATGTTTTTGATTTTTTTTATGCCAGTGTATGCCAATGGACGAAGCTTCATTTTAAAAGTATCTGACTGAAAATATTTAAAAAAAAATATATCAATACATTATCATGATTATCTAAACACATGCTAAAAGTTTAATATTTTTAAGAACTAGAATTAATTGATGCATAAAACCAAGAAAAAATGTGGTAAAATCATCACAGAGGGCCACTCAAGTTTTTTCTGCGTCAAACAGTAACATCCAAAACACGGCAAAGGATTTGACATATATTTCAGAGCCATGCTTGAACCCTACACAAATAAAACTTATATTCATTCATTAGATAATAGAAGTACTTTATCAATATATCCTGAATAATAAAATAATGGGGTTAGTTTGTACTTTCTGTTTTGGATGTTACTTGTTCGAGTAAAATTTAGGTCACAAAAACATCCAAAACAAGTGTTTGTGCATTAAACAGTAATGTCCAAAACATGTCACAGAATTATAAGTATATTTCAGAGCAATGGTTAAACAATACACATGTTAAACTAATTTTAGTTTAAATAATATGATAGTACCTTGTTTATTTTCCCTCAATTAAAATTAAATGGGGTTAGTTTGTACTTTCTGTTTTGGATGTTACTTGTTCGAGTAAAATTTAGGTCACAATAATAGATTGATATGTTTTCCGTCCGTGGTTTTTTTTTTTTTTTAAATCGGAGGTTATGCATTTTTGTCATCCAACTTGAAAGATACCCATGTCGTCGACTTGATATCTAATTGTTTTGCTTAACTATGAACTAGATAGATTGAAAAAATATGGAAATGGTGTCTTTAAAATAAAACACCTCGTAATTGCGAAAAAAAAATGCAATTTTGTTTGTTTCTATTAACTTTTTAAAATTTGGTAACTATAGTAAACAATACAGTAAACATTTATCGCCTTCTCTAATAAAGAGCTTCGATTCTTTTGTTCTATTTCAACCTGGTTTCCGACTGCTTGGTGGCCTTCTGCTGGGTTTTTTCTATGGTCGGGTTGGTGTCTCTTTGATACATTCCCCATTTCCATTATCAATTTTAAGGTAGGGATACCTGTTGGCTGAACATGATAAACCTTAGCTTTATTGAAGTTAATAAGATTTTATGATTGCAAAATTAAGGAAAGGTATCAAAAGCATCATCAGTAAAAATTAATGTCATATCACCAAAGTCGGTCAAGGACAACATGAGAAAATCTGCTGAAACCAATTGTTGATAGCGCCAGACCTATACCAAAATATTTAACTATAACTTTCAAACTTCTTGACTGCTGTAGTTTATCAAGTTTAATACTTTTCATACAATTACCTTAAATATTAGTTTCCTCAATTCTCTTTTCTTTGAATTTCGAAACCAAATTAAAGACTTGCATCAACATGAGTTTTCTAATATACCCTGATGTCCCACAATAGTGCTGCATGTGAACGTTGAAAGAATGACCCATGTGTTTGCATATATGCTCCAACTCAAGTGGCTGCATGCCAATCACCTCAAGTGAACAAAAAATAATAAAGTATATTCAATGGCATTGATTGATTTCGGATTGGCAAGAACAACACAAAATGTAAGTTCATCATATATTCATCCATGCTTAATATCAATTTGATCTGTGAAACAGTTTCTAGAAGATGTTTTGCATGGGTGTTCTCTATTATGCGGTTTGTATCCATTTTCACTTATTCTACTTCCAGTATGTCTTGTTTCGTCTTTTGTTACGAACTGTTATGGAATGCATACCTGTGATCTCCTGAAAGGAGTTTGAAAATCTCCCGGATTTTGAAAATTACAGGGTACGGAATAATAACACATCGGTGGTTAAATTGGAACAAATCGCTTAATGGGGTCCTGAAAAAGGATACCGCACACCTGCTTCCTTACACACTCTCTTTAATGAATCATAGGTTTTATCAACGCCATTTCCTGAAGAAGAAGACCAAAACAACTTGTCTAGACAAAAAAATGAAAGACTCCCCCTAAAAATTCAAACTTGATATGATGTAAAACATTATCCAAAATCAATCAAAATGTCACAACATACACTTGAGAATGGAAAATCATTGAAAAACCATTTTTTTCAATACAGTCTAATTATTTGAATGTATGGCTGTCATCTATTTTGTAATCCTTGTCTTCTGTTTGTATAAACCCATAAAAGTTTTATTGTGAAATAAAATTCTTGAAAATGACATTGAAACATCAACAAAAGAATCAAAACTGTCACCTTTTGTAGGTCTTTAATTTAGGGAAAATCCATCAATGATGTGGAATGAATAAAGAAAAAAAATGTTTCAGATACTTTTGTCCCTAGGAAATAACATCAATGTTACCTGTGTTAAATAAGTACATGTTGTCTGGTTTAACTCTCACTTGGGGGGTCAGCAAGATAGGCAAGTGGCTTAACAAGTTCACATTTGACTATTTATCGAGTTTGTAATAACATGAGCAACACAACGGGTGTCACATGTGGTGATCAAAGAATCACAAACTCATAACACTCAAGTTCATATCAAATAGCGGTTACTGGTTGCATATTTTTTTGTATGGTCACTTAAAACTCCCTCGTGCATAGCTCTGATTCCTTTCACGGATTTGGCTATACTTTTTGGACCTTTTGGATTATTGCTCCTCATCTTTTATATAAGCTTTGGGTTTTAATATTTTGGCCACGATCATCACTGAAGAGACATGTATTGTCGAAATGCGCATCTGGTGCAAGAAAATTGGTACCGTTTATTTATTAAAGGTTTTTTTTTGTGAAAAAAAATTAATTCACCTCCACTGTTTGGCTAACATTACATTAACTCATTTAGATTTATGAGTTTGACTGTCCCTTTGGTATCTTTCGTCCCTCTTTTACAAGAACAGCTATGTATTTTTTTCAGAAGCTACATTGTTCCTGTTTTGTTAGGCAACAGGATTTATACTTTAGTCCAACATCTGAAAATGTATGTTGTGAGCCAGAAGAAATATTCAAAAATGAGGACAATAGTGTACATTGTGACTGTTATGACCTCTGGTATAACTGGAGGTGTATCAATATAACTACTGATCTCACTCAAGAATCATGGGTATGCAACGATTGTTTACAAAATGGTATAGATTTGTAAACCTTTTATGAACGAAGCTGAGGGGATGTCTTTACTACCAAAAATATTAAAAACTTTATTCTGTCTTATTTTTTTTTTAATTGTGTACAAACTAGAACTGAACATTTGGCATTTCTAGCATATCCACAACAAGTACAGTTTCACACTGAGAGAAATATTATGACAGATTTGTTTTAATAAAATTTTAAAGTTCTGAAAAAGAAATATCAAGTTTGTAAATATACAATCATGACAATGTACTTTAACAGTAAAAATAAATTACATACAACATAGGGGATCAAGCAGATTGCAAATAACAAGTGACTACTATATCATCAGATACAGGCAAGCAAGCTTTTGGTATTTCATACTTCAAAAATCTAAATTTCTTCAGTCTAACTGGTTGAGTAAATGGTGAACAACTTAACAGATGGTGACAAGAACATTCATTGCACAACTTATTTGCATGCCAATCTGTCCACACGGCGGAGTCGTCTCTCACTACTTCCTTCGTACAGTCTGGATTAAATTTTGCGTGCATTTAAATGGTTGAGTCACTCAGCTCCCTTACTGCAAAATTCAGTACATTAACTCGAGGAAAAAAGGTCGTCAAAACCGTTGTTGAATTAATCCAACCATTGATTGAAAAAAAAACTGTCAATGTATACGAAGCGGTCGCCGCATCATTAAACTAAACAACACCTAGGAGTATCTGCGTCAGAAAGAGAAGAAAACATCACAAGTCATAATCAATAACAACACGGATATATATTTTAAATGAACAAGTGAAACTGGATGCATCTCTAAAAACTAGAAAATATAAATACAATTACGGGATTTCATCAATCAGACAGAAATCCAACATAGACACAAATAAGTAACAGACTTATCAAATTTCGTTATATTTACAATGATGTGTTAACTGCACAGACACAACACATACAAAAGTCATAATATCGGTACAGTAGTCATCATTGTGTGACAATTTTAAAAGGAACAATTTATTAGAACACAAAAACGTTTATCTACAAACACATTCATTGATTTGGGTGTCTGACGTCAGAAAATATTAAACGTCATATAAATATTTGTCGTTCAATGTAACACATAATTTTAAGATTTCACATATGTTAGCATACAGGGTTATGGAAAATCTGATATTTTTCCGATGATATGGAATGATAAGAATAATGATTTTCAACTTTTAATCCCCCTCAGATATAGTTTCAAATTTACAACATTAATTCCCCTATCATTGTATAGTCTTATATCCTGTAAATTATGAAACCTATAGTAAGTGACTGTTCAACATGGGATGGCGACGACTTGTTATGAACAAACTACAGACATGTTGTGACCCCGAGTATATCTTTATACTGATATATACCTTGGATGGTCGTTCCTGCAGTCATCCAAAAACGTAAGATGCTAATATTTAGTCATGATTGAAAGGCTGATGAAACTAGGATTTAGTTGTAATAAAGGACAGGTTTTTTTTCTTTCCATAAATTAGCGTTCATAGGTTTATCGTAAAATTTTTCAGTGGACTGCCCGTCTTCATTTTTGGAACTGAAATGAGAGCTCATCAAATTACACAAAGTTTTCAGAGATAGATAAGGTAAATGCATGTACATTTCGGTTTTAAAAAAGTTGTTGGCAATTCCGCAGATAAAACACAGAACTTGCAAAACTAAGATTTTTTTCGAAAAACTAAGGATTTTCTTATCCCAGGCAGCCGTATTTGGCACAACTTTTTGGAATTTTGGATCCTCAATGCTCTTCAACTTTTTACTTGTTTGGTTTTATAAATATTTTGATTTGAGCGTCACTGGTGAGTCTTTATGTAGACGAAACGCGCGTCTGGCGTTCTAAATAATAATCCTGGTATCTTTGATAACTATTATGATTTTGACGTACTGGACTTTGGCTTGTCAGAGAGGCTTCTTCTTTTGTAAGTCATTTGCAATTACAATATCAGGCAGTCTCCTACGCCTTACATTCATGTCTTTTTCTATCTGGATGATAAATCTTACACCACCAGGACGTTCTGAAATAATCCCATCTCTTTGTAACTCTTGTAGTATAACATGTGATGGACGAGTTTCGATTCTGTTTGACCTCGATCGAATTTGAAACGACACCTATCTTGTTATTATGTATACTTCCACAACAATTTAGCTTGGCAAATGTCGCTCCTTTTTTCCTCTTGTTTGACTTTGTATTAAGCGAACTACATTTTTCAAGTCGTAGTTGACCTTGTTTGTGATTTTTATTGATTGTCGTTAATTAATTAAAAACCTAAATGACCAATGTCATATTGTTGCATTGTAGAGGGATGCTACTAGCAATGAAAAGCGTCTAAATTTTAACAATTTTCGTACACAAGATGCATAACGAAAAAAACAACAACAAAGGAAAATGTATTATTATACCTGCCCTTGGACAACTTTACAAAGAAGTAAGAAACTTGCCAAGACACCTAAGAAACTTGTATGATACGGAACCATCCGAGGATGAACATATAGGCCACTATTGATTTTCCTTATAAGTCCTTGTAAATTTGCACTTCTCAAAAAATATGTGCAGAATTTATCTTTGTTCCAAATAAACAAAAACTCATTGTGTTTATTGAACTGTTTTAGAATGGCAACTGTTATCACTGCATTATTTCGGGAACATTTCTTTGATATTGTTTTCTTTGTGATTAATATTTTTTTTTAACCATCTAATGAATATTCACTCTAAATGCTTTATATTTATAATTATGATATATATTTATGTTCACATCATTTTATGTATAACTATTTTCTTTTTTTTTATTGTTCTTGTATACTTCAGCTTGAATTTGATTAATTTCTAACAAAGAAATCAATACATGACGTTTTCCATATCAGCCTTATATTAATCTCTTTATCATATACTTCCGACAATAGTTTTATGTAAGGCCAGTTAACAAATACAATGTCAAAAACGTTATAAAGAAGTTAAATAATGAATCCAACAAATACACTATAACTGTCCAAAACCTACACCATATTTATGGTAACATTTCTTATAGACGCGTTTTGAAACATCAAAATTTTGAAGTCAGAAGAAAAGAAGTATTTACAGTTTTATTGTGATTTTTTACTTCATGTTGTACTACTTGTATGAGATGATTCATAATAATCAATGATATTTGTTACTTCTTGTAGATCCACATCAGCTTGTACTAAATTACCTTCATTTTGAAAATCCATATCACTAGATTTAATCATACTGATTTACCACCAGATCCAATATCAGACAATATGTTGGACATTTTGATTTGTTGATCAAAAGAGGCTGCTAAATTTTTGTATTCAGTTAACTGCATTACTGTTGTTGGACATTGGAGTTCAGCAATGTAACTGTTGCTTTTCTTGCTTAATGGTTAACTTTTCGATACTGCAATAGGTAACACTTTGACAATTTAGTAGTGTAGATCCTGTGATAATGACCCGTTTATATAGCATATTTATTCTGAATACACCGTTTACTGGTGCACCTGTCAGATGTGGAACGTACAGATAAGGTAATAGGTGAATATACTATTGGTATCGGACTCGACTCTAAACTTCTTTATTATTGACAATAGTAATAACGTGGAAAACAAAAGGGCGTGGAGTGGTGTAATGTTTAATCCACACCTTTGTACTATATTAGTAATACATAAAACTGAATTCTTTGATTCGTCGTTTTTACGTGATGACGTCTGACAAATTGGACCTCATTATTAAATAACGGAAAAGAAACTTCCGAGAATGAGAAAGGTATTCAAAGAGATGAGTCGACAGCTGATTCAAAATCAAAACAAAAGAATGACGTAGAAAAATGTAAACATGATGAAAAAGAAGCAAATAAGTCTGAAAAAGATGATTTAACGGGTCTTCAAAACAAAATAAGAGAACAAACTGAAGATATTGACAACATAAAGACAGTGTTGCACAGAATTGAACAAAACCAGGTAGATCAAGATTTGAAAATTTCGTATCTGAAAGAAATTTGTATAGAAATAAAAGAAAATGTTACAAAAATGTCAGAGAAAGGAGGTACACACTTCCAGTTAGATGAAATAATACAAACTGACCAATCAAAGACAAAAAAGAAAGTAGAAGAAAACAAAGGTGAGATAAGGCAAAACAAAATAAACATTGAAATGTTAGACTCATTTGTGAATGAAATAACATCAACAGTAACACAAATAGCAGATAAGGCTAATGAAAGCTTAAGGAATGTAGAAACAATAGGGAACAAGATGACAAAACTACATGACATCACAATAGAAACAATAAAGGAAGAGATTTCAAAAACACAAAAACAAGACAGGGAAGAGAGGGAGCAAAATGACATACAGCTTGAAATGGAAGAACAAACAAGAGAAAAGAGAATGAGTAAAAACAGCAATGAAAAAAACTCAAGCTTAAATACTAGTAATAAGACACAAGAAATACAGTCAAAAACAACTAATAGAGAACATCAACAGGAACAAGATCTCTGGATTATAGGATCTTCCATTATCAAAGATATCAACAGTCGCAGAATGTATAGGAACCGAGCAGTGAAGGTAACAACTTTGTACGATAAAACCATTTACGGAGCGACACAATTTTTGAAGTCTGGTAAAGTGAAAACAAAAAATGTTATGTTCCAAATTGGTTCAAATGATTTAGACACAAAAGAAGCAGAAGAAGAACTATTAGAAATAGAGAAATTGGTAGACGAGACTAGGAAAATATTACCGAAATCAACAATTGTGATAGGCGAATTGCTTCCAAGATACTATAAAGATCACAGATTATCACTAAAATATGAAAATAAGAGAGCTGTTTATAACAGTATTGTTAAAGAATTTTGTAATGAGAAATCTATAGAATTTGTTACATATGCTAATTTAAAGTTTATTGATTTCTATGATGGGGTACATGCTAATGTGACTGGTGTTAAAATTATTGTATCAAACATGAAAAAGGTTCTTAATACCTTGTTAGGTATAAAAATTGAAGGTGACGATTCAGAGAATGGCAATCATAGGGGTAAACTTTATAGTAACCATGGCAATGGAAATAGAAATTTTAATAACAGGTTTATAGATAGGAGACAATATCATGAATTTAAAGATAAAACTCAAGATGTAAGATATCAAAGATATCCATACAATGATGACACACAGCTGTCATGGCAGGGTAATCATTATAGCTACAACAATGAGACGCCACAAAACCTGAATAGTAATTTAAGATACAACAATCACACAACACAAACTAACAGCAGGGATAACATGTTATCACTTATAGAATGTATGTTAAAAGAAATGAAAAACACATAGTTCTTGTTTTGAACTAAATGTAATTGAAAAAAGGTAAATGATAATTGATATAGCAAAAAACAGGTGTTTATTGTTGTTATATTTTTATTTTTTTTAATTATTTGGTTTGTTTTTGTTTAGTATAGTTTTTAATTGGGTGGATTTCAATATTACCCTTTATAAATAATCTTTGAAATTAGGTATGTAAAATTTTGCATCAATGTTGAAAAGAAATGTTTAATCAAACTGTTTTAAAGAAAAATACAGTTCAGTATAGTTAATCATTTTTTGAATGATATTAGCTTAATGAAAAATATCTTGTATGGTATATGCGAAATAAGAATTGGTCATTTTCTGATTCATAACATAAATAAAATTAGCTTTAAAAGTTATCAGAAACAACCATAAGATACACACGTGTGTATCAATTATTTTTTTTTTTTTTCTTTGATGAAAGACCTAATAGATGTTTATTTATTCAAACATTTCCATTATCTGTAAAAGAAATTAAAATAAGATTTGATTATACTGTAAGAAAGTGAAAGGCTTGAAAAACACAAAATTTACAAAGGGTAAGAGTTATCTTTCTTTGTATGCAATACATTTGTATCTTGCATTGCAATGTGAGTATAAATGTATGTATAGGATAAATATAATATGAAGTTTACAAGTGTAAATTACTTAAATTTGAAGTACATGTATGGTTTATTATAAGAATATTGAAAATTTACAATATTATAGTTTTTATCTCAAGATCAAGTTAGCTCAGACCAAAATAATGGAGTTTTTCTTTTTTATATATATAAATTTATGATATCTAGGAAAGAACAGCTTTCTATTTCATCATGGAATGTTCATGGCCTTGGGGACAAGATAGATGATCCATTCTTTTTAAATAACATAAAAAGTGATATTAATATTTTATTAGAAACCTGGAAAGGAGAATGTGAGGAATTCAAAGTAAAGGGATTCAACTTAATTTCAAAATGTCGTAAAAAAAAAAAAGGGTCGAGACGATATAGTGGAGGTATAATAATTTACATCAGAAAAGAATATATGAAGGGAATTAGTTATTTAAAGGATGCTTCACTATCAGAAAATAGAATTTGGTTGAAGGTGGACAAATATTTTTTTGGTTTATCAGACGACATTTATATATGTGCTTCTTATATTCCTCCAGTTTCATCTACACATTTTGAAAATGACTTTATTATGCTTGACCATGAGTTGAGCACTCTATCTGGTAGGGGTAAGATATTGGTTATAGGAGATTTAAACTCCAGAACAGGAGAATTACCAGATTATATCAAAAATGATTCTTTAAACATAAATAATTTTGATGGTTCAGATTTACTACCACCAGACTATACCATTGATATAGAAAACAAGAGAATTAACCAAGATAAAGTTTTAAATACACATGGTAAAAATCTTTTGGATCTCTGCTTGTCCTCGAGGCTACGTATAGTAAACGGAAGGTTATTAGGAGACTCATTAGGTTATTATACTTATATGTCTAAAAATGGTTTTAGCACTGTTGATTATGCTTTAGTGAGTGAGAGTCTCCTGTCCTCAGTTCAATATTTTAAGACAAATGACTTTACATATCTTTCAGATCATGCCAAAATTGATTTATTTTTAAAATGTTCAATTAATGAGAACACTGAGTTTAAATTAGATAATAATAAATGGAAGAGTATTAATACTTATAAATGGACAGAACAATCAAAGAACTTGGTGATTAATGCTCTATCCACTGATTATATCAGAGAAGAAATAATTAGTCTGGAAATACTCGATATTAATAAAACTCAAGATGGTGTTGATGCAGCAGTTGAAAAGCTTACTCATATTTTGCAAAATATTTCTGAGATAGCATGTAAGAAATTTTTTGGAAGTAAAAAGAAAAAGAAAAAGAAGAAAAGACAACCTTGGTCAGATAATGTAATTTATGAAACAAAAAGAGAGATTAATTCCATTGGTAATAAAATAAAAAATAACCCTATTAATAATCATTTAAAACAAAAATATTTTCTTCTTTGCAAAAATCTTAAAAAGATGGTAAAGCTAAAGAAAATAGAATATAAAGAAAAAATATTTGCTTCACTTTCGGATAATAGTGGTAAAAGTCCAAAAGAATATTGGAATATTCTAAAATCATTTATAAAAAAGAGAACAGATGAAACGGATGATATCCCTGAAATATTAAAAGAAGAAGACAAACTGATCAAGCACTTTATAGATCAAGGAAATCCAACTAAAATTAATACCACCTTCCAAAGGGAAATAGAAAATAAACTTAAGAATATAGAAAATAATATTATAGAAAATTTAGAAACAGATAAACCTTTCAGTTTCTCAGAAATAAAAAAAGTTATAAATGGACTAAAATTAGGGAAAGTTGCTGGCCCTGATAGAATTATAAATGAAGTTATAAAATACTCTAACCCATTTATGATTAAAAATTATGTAAAAATATTTAATCTTATTCTTTTAACAGGGAAATACCCTCAAACATGGAGAAACTCATTTTTAGTCCCATTACATAAATCTGGAGATAAAAATGATCCCAATAACTACAGAGGAGTCTCTATGATTAATTGTCTTGCAAAAATATTTAATGCAACTCTAAACAATAGGCTCACTAAAATTATAGATGAACAATTAAGTAACAGCCAATTTGGTTTTAGAGAGAACCATAGAACTGCAGATAGCATTTTTATATTAAAATCTCTAATAAATAAGTATTTGCATAAAAACAAAAAGAAATTTTATGCTTGTTTTGTAGATTTAAGAAAGGCATTTGACTCTGTATGGAGAGATGCTCTTTTGTACAAACTTTATAATATGGGGGTAGGGAAGAAATTATTTAACATTATAAAACATCAATATGATGACACTGGGTCTTCAATTAAATACAAAAACATGGTAACTGATATGTTTAATATTACAAGAGGGGTAAAACAAGGTGATTCACTGAGTCCTACTTTATTTAATATATTCATTAATGACATCACAGAGGTCTTTGATAATGACTTGTGTTATCCTCTAAAAATTATAGACTCAAAACTAAGTTGCCTGCTTTTTGCAGATGACTTGTTAATTTTTTCAGAAACTAAAACAGGGCTACAGAATAGTCTAAATAATTTAGCTTTATACTGTGATAAATGGCATATAGAATTGAATATTAAAAAGACAAAATCTATGATATTTAATAGGACATGCTCTAAACTAGAAAAAACATTTTTGAATTTTAAAAACAGTAACATTGATAATGTATCAGAATACTCATTTTTAGGCTTATTAATTAAATGCAATGGCAACATGTCTCATAGCACTAAAGAACTTGTTAAAAAAGCCAAAAAAGCATTATTTGGGTTAAAAGCTTACACAAAGTCTTTGAATAATTTACCAGTCAAAGTTGCATGCCACCTCTTTGATTCCCTCATTAAACCAATAATGATATACAACTCTGAAGTTACATATTTAGACACATATATATCTCTTTTTAGAGCAAAAAACAGAGCTTTAAATTCTGGAAAGGAAGTAGATATTTTAAATTTTGCAGAAAAAAGTCCAATTGAAAAATTACACTTGCAATTTTGTAAATTTTTACTAGGAACTAGAAAGAATGCATCTAATCTTGCAACTAGAGCTGAATTGGGGAGACTTCCTATAGAATTTAATATTAAAACACAAACATTATTATATTTAAAGAGATTTGAATGCTGTAAATTAAATCCTCTTTTGAAAGAAGCTTACATGCTTAGTAAAAACTTAGACTCGGAAGGAGTATACTCCTGGTTTACCTATGTTAAAAATATTTTAAGTGAACTTAATATAAATATAGCACAAATTCAACAAAATACTAGTTCAGACAAAAAAATAGATAATTCATTTAAAGTTTATATAAAAACAAGCTCTAAAAACTTCTTTGAAAATTTGATACATGATAAGATGCAAAACATAGATGAAAAAAGTAAACTTTATTTATATAAGAATCTTAAACAAAATTTATGTTTTGAAGACTATTTAAGAACATCAAACTTTACTTATAGAAAATTAATAACAAAACTAAGAATAAGTGACCATAATTTAAATATAGAAAAAGGCAGACATACAAATATTCCTAGAGAGCAGAGAATATGCCTTAAATGTAAAACATTAGAAAACGAAAAACATTTTATATTAGATTGTAAGTTAAATATGGAACTAAGAAATAACTTTTTTAACAACTTGGATTTTAATTTTTCTGTTAAAGATTTATCTGATGAAGAAAAGTTGATTTCTATACTCAATCCATCAACACCATCACAAGTAAATAAATTGGGGTCCTACATCAAAAGGTCATTAGAACTGAGGACAGGGGACACTGGAATAGTTACTGTAAATGGATGATTGTGTATATATATATGTGAAATATTGTTTATTATTTTATATGTCACAAACTTAATGTTTTAGTTTATATGGCAATAAATATTTGAAAAAATATTATTTTAGTATTATAGATTTTTAAACTATATAACTTAATTTGAAAACATACCTTGAATAGTCCATTGGTCAATTACCGATTTCATTCTGTTATTTCACAGTTTTTAAACAAATTAATTCCCTTTGTCAATCTTGGACTCAGGTTCTGTGCAAAGTATAAAGAATTAAAAATGATGAATCGGCGGTTTAACTAATCTCCTCATGAAAAATAATTTCTGATGTCGTAAGTATTTACTTTTGTAGCTAATCAAAAAATAAATGTATTTAAAAAAAATGAAAAGCTTTAAGATTACTTACATTAAGCACAGGTAAATTTGCTCTTTCTGCTAGCTCTCTATTATCAATGAAAATTAGTGTCCCTCCTAAGTGAGACAAGGATAAAAGAAAGTTTCTACTACAGGGTCAGTTTCAGGAATTGGCAAATGGATTATTGTAATATAAAAGTTTTGTAGGAATAATCCAAATTAAAGTTTTATGTATTTTCATATTGGACCCATAAAATATCCATTTTGTTATCATACCCATGCCAATATGCCCCGGGATCTCACAATCCTCTTTTCTTCCCGCTTTTTGAGGGTGAGGTCTTTTTGGGACTCTTGGTTGCTAGTATTAAGATTTTGATGGTCTATAAATTCTTTTAAAAACTTGCAACCAAGAGATCATTTCTGCTCAGTGGGAACTTTCCTTAGCACCTTTCTTTCATGTGCGAAACATCTCTAAAACACAAATAACACATATCAAAGTCAAAGGTTAAACAATTGTTGAAACAATTGTACCAACTCTTTTGATATTCATGATACTTAATTTGTACTTGAAATTTAGGTACTACATATATTTGTTTTCTATCGTTACATTTTCAGCATTTTGAAATTTTTTCTATTTCAAATCTCAAACATGGAATATTGTAATATTTCTGTACCAAAATATTTAGTACAAATCAAGTACTGTAAAACACAAGTACCTAAATATTACAATAATTTTAAAGTAAATAGAAGTAGTACTAAATATTAAAAGTAAATTTCCAGTACTACATATTTAGGCCATACCTTGACCTATGATGGTTAACTTAAATAAATTGTTTCTTTGGAGGAATTGTTGCATTGGCACTCATACCAAATCTTCCTATTTCTATACGCAAGTTTTATAAAATCAAAACTAGTAATTTTGTTATAAACAAAACCATTTGCATCATTTTGTCAAGCCTTAGGTTTCCGTTGATAAAGCAATACAGAGAGATCCTTCATTTAATCAGTGGTGGCGCCAGGGTCCAGGATCCACAAATATTCACTATGTGGTTAAAGTTTATACATTTTAATAATTTTCTTCATCTCTCCTAGATTTCTACAAAACTTAGACAGGAGCTTGTTGATGATCATAAGACAGTATCCGGAAATAAATTTTGAAAAGATAAAACCATGTGTTCCTTATTTAAATTAAAACGTGAGTTAATTTTTTTTCGCATGGACACATTACAATGACTCTGTGGTTAAAGTTTGTCAAACATTCTTTCTTAAACTATCCTTGATTTGTGGCAAAAGTGGACAAAAGTTTGTTTATGTTTAAAAGATAATATATAGAAGAAATTTTTGTTAACATTTTGTACCTTTTATTCTGTTTTTTGCATATAAATAGATTAGTTTTTCTTCCAGTTAACATTACAACCAGTCTGCAGTTTAAATTTTTAAAGCATTTGTTAGATTCATAAACTATTCGATTTTATGGATTTACAACAAAAGTGGGCGAGTCTCTGGGTTCCGCCGAACCCTTAAAATACATTTTTTTTTTTTTTAATTTGAAATTTCATATGACTTTAAGCTAATTTATGCTTAATGTTTTTGTTTATATACATTTACTTACTAGATGAGCTGTAAGCAGAATTGTATCTCTTTCCAAGCCTGGCTTGAAACGCCCAAATAGGTGGCATGCCAACCTGGGAGGTCCATTTTGGAAACAGCTATAGATATTGCCCCAGCTTGCATATCATATATAGTGACATAAAAGTGACCCTACCCAAATTTGTACTCGGAGTTTTGTCGTCATATTAAAAAGTCTTGTGTGTTAGAATTTGCTTCATTTCTTGATGAGATTTTTTAACAAATATTCTTATAAATTATTGAGCCTTATTATTTTACCTTGATCTTGACATGGTTCATGAAATCTACAAATTTCCAATATGCAAATGAGAAACAAGATTTCGGGACCAAGTCAGAATCTCGATTCACATCATATCTCCTTTTGTACTGTAGTATCTTTCTCTGAAAAAAAAATAACATTACATTTTATAGCTTGCATCTTTTATTAGCAAACTGGTTACAGGAAATTAAATTGTACACGTAGTTTAAGACAGTAAATATTCCCTTCTATTCCAAGTTAGTATATTTTTTAGTTTATCAAAACAAACTCTGGCTTAAAGCTTAAAAATAGTAATGGTTGAAAAACTAAAGAAGATTCATTTATAAGCTAGAGACATTGGCGGATCTTATAATTTAAATTAAATTGTGATAGTAAAATTGAACATCAATTAACATCTTCAACATCTCTCCAAAAAAGACATTTATGTTCTTTACCATCAAAAGAAAACATATATCCAAGAAAACTATTGAATACCTTAACTACAAACTTTCAGTAAGAGAAAACTTTTACGTGAAAATTTATTTATTTTGTTTGTTATATTTATGTTGAAAGTGACTTACTGACCCAAATTTCTTGTATTCTAATTACTATAATTATAGTTCACTGTAATATGTAATATATTGTAAAACACACATGTCACTATTAAACAAATAATTTTCTTACTTGCTATTTTACTTACTTAGTTTACCTTCAACTCATCGTCTGTTTCCCTTACAAACAGCTCTGTGGAAAACTCGTTTCTCAGGGATGCAGAGAAAGTTTCTACAAAAAACAAAATATACAATTTTCATAATGGGTATTTTAGAAGATGTCACAACAAAATCATATGAAAACTTTTCATATGCCTTATAAATATATAGCAAGTTTCAATTTGGCAAGTTAAAAAGGAATATTCAAATTTGTAATTTAAGGGAGTACGCCGCTCAGGTTGATGTAATTAGAATGCTTTAAAATGGCGTAAAAAAATAAAGATAAAACACTTTTTAATATGTTTTCATGTTTAATTAAGGAATCCGTGTCAAAATTGTTTTTTTATCATACAATCAGAAGATAATTCTTCCAAGTGCTCAACAGCTTACAAATACAAGATGTCTAAGACGGATACTGTCTTTTTTGCTTCAAATAAATTTTATTCTTTTTTATCTCATACAATTATCTACATTCAAACTAAATATTTGTCATTAATGTTAACCCTTTGAACAATAGGAATTAAAATGCTGTGACAGTCTGTTCTTTTACCTGTTAATGATGAATTATTGAAAGTATTTGTTTTAGATTTTTTTTTAGTGCATGCTATTTTAAAGATATATCTTATATTCCCAGTTCAAATTTCAGTAGAAGACAATAGTATTTTAAAGTTATTACTGATAAATAGTTTTTTGCACTTATTTTTTAAATAAAGTGGTTGAAAATGGTCTTCAGATAAAGATGGTAACATATAATTTAGTTGCCTGGCAGAAAAAGAAACTTTATCAGTGATGATTGAATTGATTGGTCATGCAATCTGTTACAACTCACACTCTTTTTAAATGTGTTGTACCCAACCATAAAAGATTAAATATATGTTCAAACATATGTATATATACATATACATACCCTCATTTCCATTCAGTTCTTCTTCCATCGTACTGTGATAAATAGAGGTTAACAGTCTCCATATTTCTGTCTTTTCCCCAGGGGACAATTCCACAAGATCTTGGAAATCAAAATCTGTGAAACAAATCAATTAGCTGTGTTAAATAGGAATACTACCATAGTGGTCATGTGGTTTTTGTTTTAAAATAATGACCAGAAAAAATACCTTTACCTTTAAATAAAAAAAAATCATACAAGTAAAATATAAAAAAATAAATCAATTACAATTCATAATATTTAGTATAAATACTTGTCAAATTGCAAAGAATGTAATACTTGTTCTGCAGAATAATGATAAAGGAGTAGGTCCATTAAGACCTTTTTTGGCCCCAAAATATAGTATTTTTACAAAATTGTAAAAATGTAAACTTTTAGTTATTTATTGGACAAAGGAATGCTGTGCTGTTTTGACAATACAATGCATATATATCGGGTACTAACACCATTAAGTCATGTTAAATAGCTGAAATCTTCACAATTCTAGCCTTTTAGTTAAATTTTAGACGGTTTTCGTGTAAAACGGAAGTGGCCGCATTCGTGTTCATCCTAATATTGAAATGCAAATTGTACATGCTGTACCTATACGCCTATAATTATAAAAAAAATCAAGAAATGATCTACATGAAAATCGAAATGAAGACTCCTCTATTGGCATTAAATGTAATATCCACATGTAAACTACGATTATACTACTACTATAATTTATAGAGACACCCTGTATTCTGTCTACTATTTCTGAAATATTTACAACTAAGGGGTCATACCATTTTTTTTTAGTGTTTCAATGTCATGTTCTGCGTTGATGTTCAATGTTGTTAGTCTATTTTGAAGATTAAGAAGAGTCATGCTGTTCTATTCTTCATCAGATGTTATACGAAGTACCCTAGCATTGACAAAGTCTTTTATTTTCAGCCTGAATTATGTCCTGGAGAAGTATTTTTCTACCATATTTTTGTTTGTTCAATACTGTTCATTGGCCTTCCTTGTAAATGGTACTTTTGAACATTTTAGGTGCTGCATGTGTTCTAATATTTTTAATTGTTTTGATTGTCTTTGGCTTGCTAAAGGAATTCGGGACATCAACAATCTAGATTTAGCTCTCCGAAGTCTTCTCATGTAGTCTACAACTGATTCTGCTTTGTATGTTGAAATTGTGAACATTGATCCCATTGTCTTTTGAAAAGTTCATTGCAATTTGTCCTGCATTTTTTTAAATTTTGTTCTCTTTGTTCATGATATTGTACTTTCTTGCCATCATAGACCAGTTGACATTGTTCCCTTCGTTTATTGATTTCATTTCATTTATGAACGTTTGCTTGTCGAAGGTGTTCCTGTTGGCAAATAAATTTAACAAATATTAAGCTTCTTGGTGTCAATTGAAGGACTTAACATTAGTATTTGCTAGCAAAGATCGGTCCACTTATAGCAAGAAAATACTTTTAATTAAGTCAAAGAGTTTTTCATTCTCACTGTTTTAATGTCTCATTAATGTGTAACACCACATAGCGTACATGCTATTTATAACGGGTGTTTTTTTTATTATTATTTCATTAATGTTGAACACCACATAGCTTATACTTTTGAATGAGTTGTAGTGTTTTTCATCTCCCCGAGTTTAATTGTATTTTTGTTACATAACACCACATAGCTTACATGTTATTAATAGCTGGTGTTTTGGATAAGTTTTAGTGTATTCGATCTCTTGAGTTTGATTGTATTTTTGATGTTGAACACCACATATCTTTTACTTTTTATAGTTATAGTGCTTTTCATTTTCACTGTTTTAATGTCTCACTGATGTGTAACACCACATAGCTTAACTATTTTGCTCTGAGCGTCATTGATGAGTCTTATGTAGACGAAACGCGCGTCTGGCGTTTTAATTTAAAATCCTGGTACTTTTGATAACTACATAAATCAATAGTCAATTTTTGTACGAATTTATCGTTAAAAAAATACTATCTGCTTTATCGGATCAGGAATGGACAGTAATTCTACCTATATTCAAGGAAGCCACTCCGGGACCCGTTGTTTCTATGACTGCGACCGTTTTCCCCTTTCTTAGTTCTTTTTCTATAGTAAATGACCCCAAGGGTGACTGGGGTATATAAATATGGTCGCTTGGTATTCTCCCGCCCGGCAGTAAAACGCTTGCCGCAGTAAGGTGTCCGTTTGGCTGTGCGGGATGTATTAAGATCGCAGTCACGTCCGGTCAGAAGGGGGACGTGAAGTCCGATGCCTCGTGTAAAGAGAGTGCCATGCTCTTTGCACGTTAAGAACCCTTGTAACAACTCTTTGAGGGGGTCGTAGGTGGCCTGTTGAAAGGCAAAATTTCTGTTTCTATCCAATATACCCTCATTTTCGGGTGGCAGTCCAAATTTACCCGACCATCGTCGTAGATGGCCTCTATTACAACAAACTACCTATTGTATTTATTGTTAACTTGTTCTCGTCCTGAATATGCATGAAATATTTGTCACTGGACGTTAAGCAACCAATAATCAATCAATTAATCTATAGTAAATGAGACGAAATAGCTCTTCTCCGTTCCACTTGGCCCCAGAAGCAAAAGGTCATAACCATTTTGTTACCTCATTCCATTATATATGCTGTTTAACATTCATTAAGTAACTTGTGTTATATTAAGGTATATATGGGAAAAAAGAATTCTGAGACCAAGTGACTGTGGTTGTATTGTGAAAGCCTAACTCTGTAATCGCATTTTCGGAATGATATTTAACCATATATAATTCAATTATATTATCCTGTAATTTTTTACCGATGCCATTTTTTTACATTCAATTATTTAAAGAAGCTGTTATTTTTATCAATATAAGATTTTGATTACACTTATACACTAAAACACACCCGCGAACTTGCTGCATTTCCAGCTGTTGTAGGATGATAAAAACACTCATAAATACCAGGACTACTAAATTTTGTTTATTCGCCAAACTTTAATTGATGTTTAACAAATTTAAATTTCAATCTGCCTGTTGCTGACCGAAAATTGTTGTATAAAAATGTTATGATATTATGTACATATAATAAGACCAATTTTCATTTGATTTTTTAATTGTTCATGTTTCTTTGGTTATAGGTGGCAAAACAAAACAAAAATATGGAGAAGACGGAACTAAGTTGGAAAACTTGTGTCTAATCCATTTGTTTTCAACAATAAAATATGTTTAAACTAAACAATAATCAAGCCCCCCCCCCCCCCCCCCCTTTATTTGCTCTCTATGTTAAATTATTCAACTTTAAGACTTTGTGCCTCTTTCATCTTAAGTTCAAAACAATAATTGTTTGTGACTGGTGCTAAAATAAGAGTGGACACAGATGACTCTGGATAGTATAAGGATTAGGCATTATGATAGTATTGCATAATACTGCGAGGAAACTCACTAAGGATACCCCCCCCCCCATTATGGCATATTTACTACCATACATTCAAGCTTGATACAGCTCTATATTTGGATTGTGACTAAATATTTAACACAGAATAGGTTTTGACACAGCATGAATGTGTAACTTGTACTACTAATGACTTGTAATTAAAAGAATACACATACATTTACATATTGTTATATTAAACTTAGAAAACAGTTAAAACGAATGAAGATTAGAATAATCTCCCTTTGCATATTTTAAGTAAGTGTGCGTGGAAACAAACAAAAAAGTAACTTCATCTATATAAAGTAAGTTAATTATCTCCTTTTATGCACATTCTCGGGTCATGTACTGGAATTCTGTAGTTTCATTATTATTGCTACAGTCATTTAGGAGGAGTTTTGCTTACAAGACCTAATGCTACATATTGTGGTATATAAACTAAGTAATTTCAATTATTTCCTTTGAAAAAATCTGACCAGAAATATCCTCCTTCATGCACATCTACAGGTTGTGTACAACAACTGTGTTAAAGTTTCATCAATATTAATTAATCTGTTTAGGAGTAGTTGGGCTTACAAGACTTGTAGCCATTTATTGCTATATTTAACTAAGTCAATTCAATTATCTCTCTTGAAATAATTCTGACCAGTAATATTTTCCTTCATGCACACCCTCAGGTTGTGTACTACAACTGTGAAAAGGGCAAAATAACCCCTCCATGTATATATATAACCAAATTTAAATAAAGGAAAAGATAATCATGATGATAAGAGTTCTCATAATCCAATTGCACAGAAGTATAGACCCTAATGTTTTTGTCCACCACTCTGTATTGCTGTGTGGGATAATGGATATATACAATCTAAGATGAAAATATAGATAAGAGACTAAAATATCATACACACGAAGTCCATTTCTTGTTAGCCTGTCCAACTCTGTTGTTGTAGTAAATACAATAGTTTTGCATATGTAATAAATACCCTGCTATTTAATCCATATCGCGCACCCTTTATCGCACCCCTACCCTTTATCGCACCCCTACTTTTTTTCTTTTTTTTTAGTCAGTTTTATTTTTTTTGCTCGAAGAAAAAATTTCCTCAAAATATGTCATTTTTTTTAATGACGTCTTGAACGTCAAGTTTTCATATTTTGGCACACTAAATGCAACTATAAAAAGTACAAATCACACAAATAAATACAATAATTAACAAAATATTTTTAGCTCACCTGGCTCGAAGGGCCAAGTGAGCTTTTCCCATCACCTTGCGTCCGGCGTCCGTCGTCGTCGTTAACTTTTACAAAAATCTTCTTCTCTGAAACTACTGGGCTAATTCAAACCAAACTTGGCCACAATCATCATTAGGGTATCTAGTTTAGAAATTGTGTCCGGTGACCCGGTCAACCATCCAAGATGGCCGCCATGGCTAAAATAGAACATAGGGGTAAAATGCAGTTTTTGGTTAACAACTCAAAAACCAAAGCAAATCTGACAAGGGGTACAATTGTTTATCAGGTCAAGATCTAACTGCTGTAAAAATTTCAGATGAATCGAAAAACCCGTTGTTGAGTTGCTGCCCCTGAATTGGTAATTTTAAGGAAATTTTGCTGTTTTTGGTTATTATCTTGCATAGTATTATAGATAGATATAAACTGTAAAAGGCAAAAATGTTCAGCAAAATAAGATTTACATATAACAACATGACCAAAATGGTCAGTTGATCCCTTTAGGAGTTATTGCCCTTTTTAGTCAATTTTAACCATTTTTTGTTAAATCTTTGTAATCTTTTACTAAAATCTTCTCCTCTGAAACTACTGGGCCAAATTAAACTAAACTTGCCCATAATTATCATTTGGGTATCTAGTTTTAAAATTGTGACCGTTGACCCGGGCAACCAACCAAGATGGCCTATATGGCTCAAAATAGAACATAGGAATGCAGTTTTTGGCTTATAACTCAAAAAACCAAATTATAAAGAGCAAAGCTGGCAAGAAGCTAAATTGTTTATCAGATCAAGATCTATCTGCCTTGAAAGTTTCAGATGAATAGAACAACTCGTTGTTGGATTGCTGCCTCTGAATTGGTAATTTTAATGAAATTTTGCTGTTTTTGGTTATTATCTTGAATAATATTATAGATAGAGATAAACAGTAAACAGCAATAATGTTCAGCAAAGTAAGATTTACAAATAAGTCAACACGACTGATATGGTCAGTTGACCTCTTTTGGAGTAATTGCTCTTTATAGTCATTTTTTTACATTTTTCATAAATTTTTGGTAGATGTTTAGAAAATATTTTCCACTGTAATTACTGGGTCACTTCATTATAGATAGAGATAATTGTAGCAACAAGAATGTCCAGTAAAGTAAGATCTTCAAACACATCACCATCACCAAAACACAATTTTGTTATGAATTTATCTATGTCCATTGTTTAATATGCAAATAAACTAAGGTGAGCGACACAGGCTCTTGAGAGCCTCTAGTTTGTAAACAACAGCACGCAAATTGTAAGGTGCTTCGGATAAGTAATTGAGCAGCTCTTTTAAGGCATTTGAAACAAGACAAAAGTAGAACTGAAGGTAACCCAGTGCTATGGATCAGAAAACAGTTCAAATAATATAATACTCTTCTGTTGAAATATATAATAAAGCGTATAATACATGGCAAAATCCGTATCACCCTCAACAAATATCATCCCTCGGGCCTAAAGCCCTTGGGCTGATATTGATGTCTCGGGATGATACGACATATGATACGGATTTTGCCATGTATTATTCTCTATGTAATAATAATATATTTTGACCTTTGGTTGGTTCACTGTTTCTTATTTCGAAGATTTACCGTTTTTATTTTAGGGATGTTTTCTTGTTATGTTTTGGAATTTTTATCAGACTTTTAGTTTTAACGATTTTACCCAATTGTGCCTTTAAAAATTTCGCTGATAGACCACATTTTTTATAGGTATGAAAATAAGCCATAGTTATGTAGATAACAACTTACAAATCGATGTCCTTTATATTCAGAAATACCTTTGAAAAAACTGTGTCACATGTTGACATAAAGTAGCCTAGTGTCAAAGCATCTTTGTAATAGAATTCCTGCCCTTTTCTTTTTAAGTACTGCACTTGTATATTGTGTTGCATTTGATTTCGTACATAAATCCAGTTACGGGTCTGAATCAACAACGATAGACTGTACAAGCTCTTGATGCAACTGTTTTTAAAATACCACAGCATTTTGTTATCCGCGGAAAATTATTTACAACACCAACATTAGATATTCTCCCTTTAATGTAATGACTGCATTCTTCTTCTGCTGATTCAGATGATACATCGCTAATATTATCAATGAACCGTGGTAGTACTGTTTCTAAAATTTGTATTAGTCCAGCTATTTCCGTCACAGTACATTCTTTATCTTTTGTATTATTTAGAAGATTAGTTATATGCTGCTATCTATCTTTCAGTCCAAACGGTAAAATTTTGATGAATTCCGTTATTCTTTTCACATCTTCAACTTTGGTTAGCGGTTTTTATTTATCTTTTAAATCCATTTCAAAACAATTCCATGTAATGGTTTTTAATGACGTTCTTTTTCCGCGAAAACGTTTAATTTCGCTTAAAATGACTTTCAACGTAACGTTGTCTTTATTAACGCTACCAAATTGTAAACGGCAACTTTCAAACATTGCTGCATTTATATACAAGGAAAGAGTTAACCAGCTAAAGATTACAGACCCTTTTGACGAATTGACAAATTGCACTCTGAAGAATTTAGCAACTGCCAACAGTGTTCCAGTTGAATACATATTTCCGCCGTTCATTACAGCAGTTTTTCAATAAATCTGAAATTATTCCGCGGGGTAGTTGGTACCAGCCTTCTATTGTGACTTTTTTACAAATAAAAAAATGGAACACCTTTTTCAAGCAAATAATAGTTAACAACTGCTCTTCTTTTTCTAGGTCTTATTATTATAATAAAAAAAAGTAGAATTCCACTAACAAAAAAAAAAATCCAGATGACGAAAAGAATGTAGCATTTAAATAAATAAATTCCCTAGGAACAAAAAATAATATAATCTAGCAAAAATATAAATTTCTGTCTCCGTAATTAATAATTTTTAATAAAATAAAAATGTCCCTGGTTGTGACTGATCATTGCGTTTCACATTATAGATAAAAAAAAATGTTTATCATCGTTTACACCTGTAATATAATGTATTTTGAGATCCTTTTAATATTCAGATGCTTTAGTAATATTTACGTACCCTAAACTTAGGAACTTAAAATATTTAATTTAATGATTAAATTGATAAACTCGACAAAGAGAATCTTCACAGTAACTTCGAGTCGAACACATTTAATAAAAAAGTATCCTTGACTCTATATCTTTTTGTTTGTCGCTGGCCGAATTCTCTGGATAGCAGCACTCAACAAAAGTTAAGAAGATCGTTGTTCGAAACAGTTGTATTTATCTATGTAGCTTTTTAATTAGAGCTCTGCAAATGATTCATGTTTTCTAAAATAGTTTTATTACAAGGACTGAAGTACTTAGGCATAGCTGTTTTCCTTTCTTGTTTGTTCCATTGTCCTTTTACTGAATCAGGATCTCTGCAATTTTTCCATTTTGATTAGATGGTAGTTTAACACCGCCTCTGAATCCATTTATCCTATCGTTCAAAGTCCTATGCAGCTCTCTCACAAAGACACCTGGTCGTAAGTCTTTTTTGTTTTTGAAGAGTATCCTGTTAATAAATCTTAAACCAATGTTCAACACAGGCATTGATACCTCGTGTCTTGAATTTTTTCAGCTGTGATTAATTCTTTTCTGTATCGTAAGTATCTAAGTGTATAAGATCTAGCGAACGTAGTAATCGTTTCCTCCGACTCGATCTGCGCAAGCCGAAAACAATAAGATGACGTACCAGGGAGTCATTGAGTGCATAATAATTGCAGTTTTAGTTCTGTGATGCATTTGTCGGATGTTTCTTCTTGACGTTGATTTCTTGAAATCAATTCCTTGTTGTTAAATCTTGTGTATGGTGTTGCTTTCAACTAGCTCTGTAAGGAAAACATTTGTAGCCCGTTTTTATTTTGGTTCTATTTTACAAATATGACGGGAGTACTAAGAGTTATGAGACTTGTCCTCTGGATAATATGTTGTCCAGTGGATAATAAACCAATTCTGAACCAGGTTTTGATCAACAAAATTTAACCACTGGATACCATTTATTAAGTTTTTTTAAAAACCGGGCCAAGGGCCCTGGGGGGTTGCACATTGCAATGACGTGTAATAGAAAACAAATGTTCCCTAGATATATATCAATATTTAAGTTCGAAATGATTTACAATTTTTGTAATTTTGTACATTTCAGTGCGTCAATTGAATTGGTAATCACATGTCTTATTGTTTGTGGCGCTAAAAGCTACCTTTATATTTTGCATCCATGTAATTATACTTTCTGTTATGATAGTTTCCCCCAAGGGTGACTGGGAAAACGAAATACGGTCACTTAATCTTCTTCCGACCAGCAGTGAAACGCTTGCCGAAGTGGCCGTGCGGGATGTATTAAGTTAGCACTAAGGGCAGAATTAGTTCATTAAAATATCATTCCTCGTTTAAAGAGAGTGTCATGCTATTTGCACGTTAAGAACATTTTGAGAGGTCCGTAAGTAGCCTGCAAAATTTCTGTGCAGATTTAGAGTTATGTTATTTTGTCTTTATAAATCGTTAAATTGTAGATTCTAACTGATTGAAAGAAATATCGTCCCCAAGGAGTAGATAACTTCCTTCTACAAACTGCCAAGTGGTCTTAATACTGTTATGAAAGCAAATCTAGTATGCTCGGTAACATATAAAAAAGAGCAAAATCTGGAATTCAGACGCGTTTTAGTTGTGAAAATGTTCTTCCAGCTTCCTATGTAGTCTAGTAATGGCGTCTGTAGATTTCATATCCATTAACATTTCGTCAATTTTGTTATTATTTTTATAATTGTAAATAATACAACAGCAAACCTGTTATTGGTATATTGAACATTTTTCGACATATTATTGTAATTTTGATAACTTTTTAATAATTGTAATTGATGTTACCTTTAATCGGTCAAATACTTTGTAATATGTATTGATAATTGTATTTGAAGTCAATTTGAACCAACCAAACCTTCCTTGGAGAATAATCCATTTTTAGAAAATTTTACCACTTTTTGGATAATTTATTCAGATGCTACCTTCAATTGACCATATTCTTAGGATAATTGTAAATAATACAACAGCAAACCTGTTATTGGTATATTCATAATTTTTTCGACATTTTACTGTAATTTTGATAACTTTTTTTAATAATTGTAATTGATGTTACCTTAAAACGGTCATTTGACCGAGATACTTTCTAATATGTATTGATATTTGTATTTGAAGTCAATTCGAACCAACCAAACCTTTCTAAAGAATTATACTTTTTTAGTAAATTTTACCTCTTTTGGGATATTTTATTCAGATGTTTCCTCAAATTGACCATATTCTTAGGATAATTTTAAATAATACAACAGCAAACCTGTTATTGATATATTGATCATTTTTCGACATTTTACTGTAATTTTGATAACTTTTTTAATATTTGTAATTGATGTTACCTAAATCGGTCATTTGACCGAGATACTTTGTAATATGTATTGATAATTGTATTTGAAGTCCATTTGAACCAACCAAACCTTCCTTGGAGAATTATCCCTTTTTAGTAAATTTTACCACTTTTTGGACAATTTATTCTGATGTTTCCTTAAATTGACCATAATCTTAGGATAATTGTAAATAATACAACAGCCGACCTGTTTCTGGTATATTGATCATTTTTCGACATTTTTCTGAAATTTTAGTAACTTTTGAAATAATTGTAATTGATGTTACCTTAAATCGGTCATTTGACCGAGATACTTTGTAATATGTATTGATAATTGTATTAGAAGTCAATTTGAACCAAACACACCTTTCATGGAGAATTATCCTTTTTCAGTAATAATTACCACTTTTTAGATATTTTATTTTGATGTTTCCTTAAATTAACCATATTCTTAGGATAATTGTAAATAATACAACAGCAAACCTGTTATTGGTTTACTGATCATTTTTCGACATTTAACTGTAATTTTGGTATTTATTTTAAAAATTGTAATTGATGTTACCTTAAATCGGTCATTTGACCGAGATACTTTTAATATGTATTGATAATTGTTTTTGAAGTCAATTTAAACCAACCAAACCTTTCTTAGAGAATTATACTTTTTTAGTAAATTTTACCACTTTTTGGATATTTTATTTAGATGTTACCTTAAATTAACCATATTCTTAGAATAATTTCAAATAATATAACAGCAAACCTGTTTTTTTTAATAATGATCATTTTCATGTATTATACTGTAAATTCGACTTTTTTTTTGATAATTGTAATTGATGTTAACTTTAACCTAACATTTGGCAAGACAGTTTTCTTACAATGGATTAATAACTGTATTTGATGTTACCTTAAATCGGTGATTTGATCAAGACAAATTTATTATATGTATTGATAATTGTATTTGATGTTAATTTAAATCGGTCATATCATCAAGATGTTTTATAAGATGTACTGACAATTATATTTGGAGTCAACTTGAACCAACGAAACCTTTATTATAAAATTGTAATATTTTTCAGTAATTGTATTATAATTGTACATAATGTAACAGTAAACCTTTTTTTTTTTTGGTATATTGATAATTTTCATGCATATACTGTACATTTGACACTTTTTTCATAATTTTATTGAATGTAACCTTCATCGGTCAATTGATCAAGATAATTTTATAATATGTATTGACATTTGATGTTACCTAAAATCGGTCATTTGATCAAGAGAAATTTATTATATGTATTGTTAATTGTATTTGATATTACCTTAGATTGGTCATATGATAAAGATGTTCTCTAAGATGTATTGACAATTGTATTCGAAGTCAACTTGAACCAACGAATCTTTTTTAATAAAATTGTAATATTTTTCAGTAGTTGTATAATAATCATACATAATGTAACAGCAAACCTGTTTTTGGTATATTGATCGTTTTCATGCATTTTACTGTTAATTTGACATTTTTTTGATAATTGTAGTTGATAATATCTTAAATTGGTCATTTGATCATGACAAATTTATTATATGTATTGATAATTGTATTTGATGTTAACTTAAATCGGACATATAATCAAGATGTTTTCTAAGATGTATTGACAATTATATTTGAAGTCAACTTGAACCAACGACACCTTTATTATAAAATTTTAATATTTTTCAGTAATTGTATAATAATTGTACATAATGTAACAGTAAACCTTTTTTGGTATTGATTATTTTCATTAATTTTACGGTAAATTTAACATTTTTTTATCAATGTATTTGATGTAACCTTCATCGGTAAATAGATCAAGATAATTTTATAATATGTATTGACATTTGATGTTCCCTAAAATCAGTCATTTGATCAAGATCAATTTATTATACGTATTGATAGTTGTTTTGATGTTACCTTAAATCGGTCGTTTGATCAAGACAAATTTCTTATATGTACTGATAATTGTATTTCATGTTACTTTTAATCGGTCATATGATCAAGATGTTTTCTTAGATGTATTTACAATTGTATTTGAAGTCAACTTGAACCAACGAAAACTTTATTATAAAAATGTATTAATTTTCAGAAATTGTATAATAATTGTACATAATGTAACAGCAAACCTGTTTTTGGTATATTGATCATTTTCATGCATTTTACTGTAAATTTGACATTTTTTTGGATAATTGTGTATGATGTTAACTTAAATCGGTCAATTGATCAAGACAATTTATTATATGTATTGATAATTGTATTTGATGTTCCCTTAAATCGGTCATATGATCAGGATGTTTTCTAAGATGTATTGACATTTGATGTTACCTACAATCGGTCATCTGATCAAGGCAAATGTATTATATGTATTGATAAATATGTATTGAATTTCAACTTAAATCGGTCAATTGATTAAGATAATTTTATAATATGTATTGACATTTGATATCACCTTAAATTGGTCATTTGATCAAGACAAATTTATTATATGTATTGATAATTGTTTTTGATGTTAACTTTAATCGGTGATATAATCAAGATGTTTTCTAAGATGTATTGAAAATTATATTTGAAGTCAACTTGAACCAACGAAACCTTCATTATAAAATTTAAATATTTTTCAGTAATTGTATAATAATTGTACTTAATGTAACAGTGATCATTTTTTGGTATATTGATCATTTTCATGCATTTTACTGTAAATTTGACTTTTTTTTCATAATTGTATGTGATATAACCTTCATCGGTCAATTGATCAATATAATTTTATAATATGTCTTGACCTTCGATGTTACCTAAAATCGGTCATTTGATCAAGACAAATTTATTATATGTATTGATAATTGTATTTGATGTTACCTTAGATCGGTCATATGATTAAGATGTTTTTAAGATGTATTGACAATTATATTTGAAGTCAACTCGAACCAACGAAACCATCATTATAAAATTCTAATATTTTTCAGTAATTGTATAATAATTGTACATAATGTAACAGTAATTTTTTTTGGTATATTAATCATTTTCATGCATTTTACTCTAATTTTGACATTTTTTTTATAATTGTATTTGATATAACCTTCATCGATCAATTGATCAATATAATTTTATAATATGTATTAACCTTTGATGTTACCTAAAATCGTTTCTTTGATCAAGACAAATTTATTATATGTATTGATAATTGTATTTGATGTTACCTTAGATCGGTCATAAGATCAAGATATTTTTCAGATGTATTGACAATTATATTTGAAGTCAACTTGAACCAGCAAAACCATCATTATAAAATTCTAATATTTTTCAGTAATTGTATAATAATTGTACATAATGTAACAGTAAACCTTTTTTTGGTATATTGATCATTTTCATGCATTTTACTGTAAATTTGACATTTGTTTGGATAATTGTATATGATGTTAACTTAAATCGGTCAATTGATCAAGACGATATTATTATATGTATTGATAATTGTATTGAATGTCAACTTAAATCGGTCAATTGATTAAGATAATTTTATAATATGTATTGACATTTGATATCACCTTCAATTGGTCATTTGATCAAGACAAATTTATTATATGTATTGATAATTGTTTTTGATGTTACCTTTAATCGGTCATATAATCAAGATGTTTTCTAAGATGTATTGAAAATTATATTTGAAGTCAACTTGAACCAACGAAACCTTCATTATAAAATTAAAATATTTTTCAGTAATTATATAATAATTGTACATAATGTAACAGTGAACATTTTTTTGGTATATTGATCATTTTCATGCATTTTACTGTAAATTTGACATTTTTTTCATAATTGTATTTGATGTAACCTTCATCGGTCAATTGATCAAGATAATTTTATAATATGTATTGACATTTAATATTACCTACAATCGGTCATTTGATCAAGACAAAAGTATTATAAGTATTAATAATTGTATTTAATGTTACCTAAAATCGGTCATTTGAGCAAGACAAATTTATTTTATGTATTGATAATTGTATTTGAGGTTAACTTAAATCGGTCATATGATCAAGATGATTTCTAAGATGTTATGACAATTATATTTGAAGTCAACTTGAACCAACGAAAACTTCATGATAAAATTGTAATATTTTTCAGTAATTGTATAATAATTGTACATAATGTAACAGTAAATCTTTTTTTTTGTATATTAATCATTTTCATGAATTTTACTGTAAATTTGACATTTGTTTTATAATTGAATTTGATGTAACCTTCATCGGTCAATTGATCAATATAATTGTACAATATGTATTGACCTTTGATGTTACCTAAAATCGGTCATTTGATCAAGACAAATTTATTATATGTATTGATAATTGTATTTGATGTAACCTTAGATCGGTCATATTATCAAGATGTTTTAAGATGTATTGACAATTATATTTGAAGTCAACTCGAACCAACGAAACCATCATTATAAAATTCTAATATTTTTCAGTAATTGTATAATAATTGTACATAATGCAACAGTAAACCTTTTTTTGGTATATTAATCATTTTCATGCATTTTACTGTAAATTTGACATTTTTTTGGATAATTGTATATGATGTAACCTTCATCGGTCAATTGATCAATATAATTGTACAATATGTATTGACCTTTGATGTTACCTAAAATCGGTCATTTGATCAAGACAAACTTATATGTATTGATAATTGTATTTGATGTTACCTTAAATCAGTCATATAATCAAGATGTTTTCTAAGATGTATTGACATTTGATGTTACCTAAAATCGGTCATTTGATCAAGACAAATTTATCATTTGTATTGACAATTGTATTTGATGTTACCTTAAATCGGTCATTTGATCAAGACAAATTTATTTTATGTATCGATAATTGTATTTGATGTAAACTTAAATTGGTCATATAATGAAGATGTTTTCTAAGATGCATTGACAATTATATTTGAAGTCAACTTGAACCAACGAAACCTTCATTATAAAATTGTAATATTTTTCAGTAATTGTATAATTGTACATAATGTAACAGTAAATCTTTTTTTTTGTATATTAATCATTTTCATGCATTTAACTCTAATTTTGACATTCTTTTTATAATTGTATTTGATATAACCTTCATCGGTCAATTGATCAATATAATTTTATAATATGTATTGACCTTTGATGTTACCTAAAATCGGTCGTTTGATCAAGACAAATTTATTATATGTATTGATAATTGTATTTGATGTTACCTTAAATCAGTCATATAATCAAGATGTTTTTTTAAGATGTATTGACATTTGATGTAACATAAAATCGGTCATTTGATCAAGACAAATTTATCATATGTATTGACAATTGTATTTGATGTTACCTTAAATCGGTCATATGATCAAGACAAATTTATTTTATGTATCGATAATTGTATTTGATGTAAACGTAAATTGGTCATATAATGAAGATGTTTTCTAAGATGCATTGACAATTATATTTGAAGTCAACTTGAACCAACGAAACCTTCATTATAAAATTGTAATATTTTTCAGTAATTTAATTGTATAATTGTACATAATGTAAAAGTAAATCTTTTTTTTTTAATATTAATCATTTTCATGCATTTTAATCTAATTTTGACATTCTTTTTATAATTGTATTTGATGTAACCTTCATCGGTCAATTGATCAATATAATTGTACAATATGTATTGACCTTTGATGTTACCTAAAATCGGTCATTTGATCAAGACAAACTTATATGTATTGATAATTGTATTTGATGTTACCTTAAATCAGTCATATAATCAAGATGTTTTCTAAGATGTATTGACATTTGATGTTACCTAAAATCGGTCATTTGATCAAGACAAATTTATCATATGTATTGACAATTGTATTTGATGTTACCTTAAATCGGTCATATGATCAAGACAAATTTATTTTATGTATCGATAATTGTATTTGATGTAAACGTAAATTGGTCATATAATGAAGATGTTTTCTAAGATGCATTGACAATTATATTTGAAGTCAAATTGAACCAACGAAACCTTCATTATAAAATTGTAATATTTTGCAGTAATTGTATAATTGTACATAATGTAACAGTAAATCTTTTTTTTTTGTATATTAATCATTTTCATGCATTTTACTCTAATTTTGACATTGTTTTTATAATTGTATTTGATATAACCTTCATCGGTCAATTGATCAATATAATTTTATAATATGTATTGACCTTTGATGTTACCTAAAATCGGTCATTTGATCAAGACAAATTTATTATATGTATTGATAATTGTATTTGATGTTACCTTAGATCGGTCATATGATTAAGATGTTTTTAAGATGTATTGACAATTATATTTAAAGTCAACTCGAACCAAGGAAACCATCATTATAATATTCTAATATTTTTCAGTAATTGTATAATAATTGTACATAATGTAACAGTAATTTTTTTTGGTATATTAATCATTTTCATGCATTTTACTCTAATTTTGACATTTTTTTTTATAATTGTATTTGGTATAACCTTCATCGATCAATTGATCAATATAATTTTATAATATGTATTAACCTTTGATGTTACCTAAAATCGTTTATTTGATCAAGACAAATTTATTATATGTATTGATAATTGTATTTGAGGTTAACTTAAATCGGTCATATGATCAAGATGTTTTCTAAGATGTATTGAAAATTATATTTGAAGTCAACTTGAACCAACGAAACCTTCATTATAAAATTTAAATATTTTTCAGTAATTGTATAATAATTGTACATAATGTAAAAAGTAAAAACACAAAAATACCGAACTCCGAGGAAAATTCAAAAAGGAAAATCAAAAAACAAAAGGCAAAATCAAAAGTCCAAACACATCAAACGAATGGCAACTGTCATATTCCTGACTTGGTACAGGCATTTTCTAATGTAGAAAATGGTGGATTGAACCTGGTTTTATAGCTAGCTAAACCTCTCACTTATATGACAGTCGCATCAAATTCCATTAAATTGTCAACGATGCATGAACAAAACAAACATACTCAAAGAGTAAAAATGTCAAAAATAGGGGTACAACAGTCAATATTGTGTTATCATCTTAATATCTCTACATAAACAACAAATGTAACAAAGAAGCACAAAAAGGCATACATTAATTTAACATTCTCATTTTGCTTTTCTTATACGGCTGAATTTATCTATGTAACAGTGAACATTTTTTTGGTATATTGATCATTTTCATGCATTTTACTGTAAATTTGACATTTTTTTCATAATTGTATTCGATGTAACCTTCATCAGTTAATTGGTCAAGATAATTTTATAATGTGTATTGACATTTAATATTACCTAAAATCGGTCATTTGATCAAGACAAAAGTATTATAAGTATTAATAATTGTATTTAATGTTACCTAAAATCGGTCATTTGAGCAAGACAAATTTATTATATGTATTGATAATTGTATTTGAGGTTAACTTAAATCGGTCATATGATCAAGATGTTTTCTAAGATGTTATGACAATTATATTTGAAGTCAACTTGAAACAACGAAAAATTCATTATAAAATTGTAATATTTTTCAGTAATTGTATAATAATTGTACATAATGTAACAGTAAATCTTTTTTTTTGTATATTAATCATTTTCATGAATTTTACTGTAAATTTGACATTTGTTTTATAATTGAATTTGATGTAACCTTCATCGGTCAATTGATCAATATAATTTTATAATATATATTGACCTTTGATGTTACCTAAAATCGGTCATTTGATCAAGACAAATTTATTATATGTATTGATAATTGTATTTGATGTTACCTTAGATCGGTCATAAGATCAAGATGTTTTTCAGATGTATTGACAATTATATTTGAAGTCAACTTGAACCAACGAAACCATCATTATAAAATTCTAATATTAATCAGTAATTGTATAATAATTGTACATAATGTAACAGTAAACCTTTTTTTTGGTATATTGATCATTTTCATGCATTTTACTGTAAATTTGACATTTGTTTGGATAATTGTATATGATGTTAACTTAAATCGGTCAATTGATCAAGACAATATTATTATATGTATTGATAATTGTATTGAATGTCAACTTAAATCGGTCAATTGATTAAGATAATTTTATAATATGTATTGACATTTGATATCACCTTCAATTGGTCATTTGATCAAGACAAATTTATTATATGTATTTATAATTGTTTTTGATGTTAACTTTAATCGGTCATATAATCAAGATGTTTTCTAAGATGTATTGAAAATTATATTTGAAGTCAACTTCAACCAACGAAACCTTCATTATAAAATTTAAATATTTTTCAGTAATTGTATAATAATTGTACATAATGTAACAGTGAACATTTTTTTGGTATATTGATCATTTTCATGCATTTTACTGTAAATTTGACATTTTTTTTCATAATTGTATTTGATGTAACCTTCATCGGTTAATTGGTCAAGACAATTTTATAATATGTATTGACATTAAATATTACCTAAAATCGGTCATTTGATCAAGACAAATTTATTATATGTATTGATAATGGTATTTGAGGTTAACTTAAATCGGTCATATGATCAAGATGTTTTCTAAGATGTTATGACAATTATATTTGAAGTCAACTTGAACCAACGAAAAATGCATTATGAAATTGTAATATTTTTCAGTAATTGTATAATAATTGTACATAATGTAGCAGTAAATCTTTTTTTTGGATATTCATCATTTTCATGAATTTTACTGTAAATTTGACATTTGTTTTATAATTGAATTTGATGTAACCTTCATCGGTCAATTGATCAATATAATTTTATAATATATATTGACCTTTGATGTTACCTAAAATCGGTCATTTGATCAAGACATACTCATATGTATTGATAATTGTATTTGATGTTACCTTAAATCGGTCATATGATCAAGATGTTTTTTAAGATGTATTGACATTTGATGTAACCTAAAATCGGTCATTTGATCAAAACAAATTTATTATATGTATTGACAATTGTATTTGATGTTACCTTAAATCGGTCATTTGATCAAGACAAATTTATGATATGTATTGATAATTGTATTTGATGTTACCTTAGATCGGTCATAAGATCAAGATGTTTTTCAGATGTATTGACAATTATATTTGAAGTCAACTTGAACCAACGAAACCATCATTATAAAATTGTAATATTTTTCAGTAATTGTATAATAATTGTACATAATGTAACAGTAAACCTTTTTTTGGTATATTGATCATTTTCATGCATTTTACTGTAAATTTGACATTTTTTTCATAATGGTATTTGATGTAACCTTCATCGGTCAATTGATCAATATAATTTTATAATATGTATTGATCTTTGATGTAACCTAAAATCCGTCATTTGATCTAGACATATTTATTATATGTATTGATAATTGTATTCGATGTTACCTTAGATCGGTCATATGATCAAGATGTTTTTAAGATGTATTGACAATTATATTTGAAGTCAACTTGAACCAACGAAACCATCATTATAAAATTGTAATATTTTTCAGTAATTGTATAATAATTGTACATAATGTAACAGTTAACCTTTTTTTGGTATATTATATGTATTGATAATTGTATTTGATGTTCCCTTAAATCGGTCATATGATCAGGATGTTTTCTAAGATGTATTGACATTTGATGTTACCTACAATCGGTCATCTGATCAAGGCAAATTTATCATGTATTGATAAATGTATTGAATTTCAACTTAAATCGGTCAATTGATTAACATAGTTTTATAATATGTATTGACATTTGATATCACCTTAAATTGGTCATTTGATCAAGACAAATTTATTATATGTATTGATAATTGTTTTTGATGTTAACTTTAATCGGTGATATAATCAAGATGTTTTCTAAGATGTATTGAAAATTATATTTGAAGTCAACTTGAACAAACGAAACCTTCATTATAAAATTTAAATATTTTTCAGTAATTGTATAATAATTGTACTTAATGTAACAGTGATCATTTTTTGGTATATTGATCATTTTCATGCATTTTACTGTAAATTTGACATTTTTTTCATAATTGTATGTGATGTAACCTTCATCGGTCAATTGGTCAAGATAATTTTATAATATTTATTGACATTTAATATTACCTAAAATCGGTCATTTGATCAAGACAAAAGTATTATAAGTATTAATAATTGTATTTAATGTTACCTAAAATCGGTCATTTGAGCAAGACAAATTTATTATATGTATTGATAATTGTATTTGAGGTTAACTTAAATCGGTCATATGATCAAGATGTTTTCTAAGATGTTATGACAATTATATTTGAAGTCAACTTGAACCAACGAAAAATTCATTATAAAATTGTAATATTTTTCAGTAATTGTATAATAATTGTACATAATGTAACAGTAAATCTTTTTTTTTGTATATTAATCATTTTCATGAATTTTACTGTAAATTTGACATTTGTTTTATAATTGAATTTGATGTAACCTTCATCGGTCAATTGATCAATATAATTGTACAATATGTATTGACCTTTGATGTTACCTAAAATCGGTCATTTGATCAAGACAAATTTATTATATGTATTGATAATTGTATTTGATGTTACCTTAGATCGGTCATATTATCAAGATGTTTTAAGATGTATTGACAATTATATTTGAAGTCAACTCGAACCAACGAAACCATCATTATAAAATTCTAATATTTTTCAGTAATTGTATAATAATTGTACATAATGTAACAGTAAATCTTTTTTTTTGTATATTAATCATTTTCATGCATTTTACTGTAAATTTGACATTTTTTTGGATAATTGTATATGATGTAACCTTCATCGGTCAATTGATCAATATAATTGTACAATATGTATTGACCTTTGATGTTACCTAAAATCGGTCATTTGATCAAGACAAACTTATATGTATTGATAATTGTATTTGATGTTACCTTAAATCAGTCATATAATCAAGTTGTTTTCTAAGATGTATTGACATTTGATGTTACCTAAAATCGGTCATTTGATCAAGACAAATTTATTTTATGTATCGATAATTGTATTTGATGTAAACTTAAATTGGTCATATAATGAAGATGTTTTCTAAGATGCATTGACAATTATATTTGAAGTCAACTTGAACCAATGAAACCTTCATTATAAAATTGTAATATTTTTCAGTAATTGTATAATTGTACATAATGTAACAGTAAATCTTTTTTTTCTGTATATTAATCATTTTCAAGCATTTAACTCTAATTTTGACATTCTTTTTATAATTGTATTTGATGTAACCTTCACCGGTTAATTGGTCAAGATAATTTTATAATATGTATTGACATTTAATATTACCTAAAATCGGTCATTTGATCAAGACAAAAGTATAAGTATTAATAATTGTACTTAATGTTACCTAAAATCGGTCATTTGAGCAAGACAAATTTATTATATGTATTGATAATGGTATTTGAGGCTAACTTAAATCGGTCATATGATCAAGATGTTTTCTAAGATGTTATGACAATTATATTTGAAGTCAACTTGAACCAACGAAAAATGCATTATGAAATTGTAATATTTTTCAGTAATTGTATAATAATTGTACATAATGTAGCAGTAAATCTTTTTTTTTGTATATTCATCATTTTCATGAATTTTACTGTAAATTTGACATTTGTTTTATAATTGAATTTGATGTAACCTTCATCGGTCAATTGATCAATATAATTTTATAATATATATTGACCTTTGATGTTACCTAAAATCGGTCATTTGATCAAGACATACTCATATGTATTGATAATTGTATTTGATGTTACCTTAAATCGGTCATATGATCAAGATGTTTTTTAAGATGTATTGACATTTGATGTAACCTAAAATCGGTCATTTGATCAAAACAAATTTATTATTTGTATTGACAATTGTATTTGATGTTACCTTAAATCGGTCATTTGATCAAGACAAATTTATGATATGTATTGATAATTGTATTTGATGTTACCTTAGATCGGTCATAAGATCAAGATGTTTTTCAGATGTATTGACAATTATATTTGAAGTCAACTTGAACCAACGAAACCATCATTATAAAATTGTAATATTTTTCAGTAATTGTATAATAATTGTACATAATGTAACAGTAAACCTTTTTTTGGTATATTGATCATTTTCATGCATTTTACTGTAAATTTGACATTTTTTTCATAATGGTATTTGATGTAACCTTCATCGGTCAATTAATCAATATAATTTTATAATATGTATTGACCTTTGATGTAACCTAAAATCCGTCATTTGATCTAGACATATTTATTATATGTATTGATAATTGTATTTGATGTTACCTTAGATCGGTCATATGATCAAGATGTTTTTAAGATGTATTGACAATTATATTTGAAGTCAACTTGAACCAACGAAACCATCATTATAAAATTGTAATATTTTTCAGTAATTGTATAATAATTGTACATAATGTAACAGTAAACCTTTTTTTGGTATATTATATGTATTGATAATTGTATTTGATGTTCCCTTAAATCGGTCATATGATCAGGATGTTTTCTAAGATGTATTGACATTTGATGTTACCTACAATCGGTCATCTGATCAAGGCAAATTTATTATGTATTGATAAATGTATTGAATTTCAACTTAAATCGGTCAATTGATTAAGATAATTTTATAATATGTATTGACATTTGATATCACCTTAAATTGGTCATTTGATCAAGACAAATTTATTATATGTATTGATAATTGTTTTTGATGTTAACTTTAATCGGTGATATAATCAAGATGTTTTCTAAGATGTATTGAAAATTATATTTGAAGTCAACTTGAACCAACGAAACCTTCATTATAAAATTTAAATATTTTTCAGTAATTGTAAAATAATTGTACTTAATGTAACAGTGATCATTTTTTGGTATATTGATCATTTTCATGCATTTTACTGTAAATTTGACATTTTTTTCATAATTGTATGTGATGTAACCTTCATCGGTCAATTGGTCAAGATAATTTTATAATATTTATTGACATTTAATATTACCTAAAATCGGTCATTTGATCAAGACAAAAGTATTATAAGTATTAATAATTGTATTTAATGTTACCTAAAATCGGTCATTTGAGCAAGACAAATTTATTATATGTATTGATAATTGTATTTGAGGTTAACTTAAATCGGTCATATGATCAAGATGTTTTCTAAGATGTTATGACAATTATATTTGAAGTCAACTTGAACCAACGAAAAATTCATTATAAAATTGTAATATTTTTCAGTAATTGTATAATAATTGTACATAATGTAACAGTAAATCTTTTTTTTTGTATATTAATCATTTTCATGAATTTTACTGTAAATTTGACATTTGTTTTATAATTGAATTTGATGAAACCTTCATCGGTCAATTGATCAATATAATTGTACAATATGTATTGACCTTTGATGTTACCTAAAATCGGTCATTTGATCAAGACAAATTTATTATATGTATTGATAATTGTATTTGATGTTAGCTTAGATCGGTCATATTATCAAGATGTTTTAAGATGTATTGACAATTATATTTGAAGTCAACTCGAACCAACGAAACCATCATTATAAAATTCTAATATTTTTCAGTAATTGTATAATAATTGTACATAATGCAACAGTAAACCTCATTTGGTATATTAATCATTTTAATGCATTTTACTGTAAATTTGACATTTTTTTGGATAATTGTATATGATGTAACCTTCATCGGTCAATTGATCAATATAATTGTACAATATGTATTGACCTTTGATGTTACCTAAAATCGGTCATTTGATCAAGACAAACTTATATGTATTGATAATTGTATTTGATGTTACCTTAAATCAGTCATATAATCAAGTTGTTTTCTAAGATGTATTGACATTTGATGTTACCTAAAATCGGTCATTTGATCAAGACAAATTTATTTTATGTATCGATAATTGTATTTGATGTAAACTTAAATTGGTCATATAATGAAGATGTTTTCTAAGATGCATTGACAATTATATTTGAAGTCAACTTGAACCAATGAAACCTTCATTATAAAATTGTAATATTTTTCAGTAATTGTATAATTGTACATAATGTAACAGTAAATTTTTTTTTTCTGTATATTAATCATTTTCAAGCATTTAACTCTAATTTTGACATTCTTTTTATAATTGTATTTGATGTAACCTTCATCGGTTAATTGGTCAAGATAATTTTATAATATGTATTGACATTTAATATTACCTAAAATCGGTCATTTGATCAAGACAAAAGTATAAGTATTAATAATTGTACTTAATGTTACCTAAAATCGGTCATTTGAGCAAGACAAATTTATTATATGTATTGATAATGGTATTTGAGGCTAACTTAAATCGGTCATATGATCAAGATGTTTTCTAAGATGTTATGACAATTATATTTGAAGTCAACTTGAACCAACGAAAAATGCATTATGAAATTGTAATATTTTTCAGTAATTGTATAATAATTGTACATAATGTAGCAGTAAATCTTTTTTTTTGTATATTCATCATTTTCATGAATTTTACTGTAAATTTGACATTTGTTTTATAATTGAATTTGATGTAACCTTCATCGGTCAATTGATCAATATAATTTTATAATATATATTGACCTTTGATGTTACCTAAAATCGGTCATTTGATCAAGACATACTCATATGTATTGATAATTGTATTTGATGTTACCTTAAATCGGTCATATGATCAAGATGTTTTTTAAGATGTATTGACATTTGATGTAACCTAAAATCGGTCATTTGATCAAAACAAATTTATGATTTGTATTGACAATTGTATTTGATGTTACCTAAAATCGGTCATTTGATCAAGACAAATTTTTTATATGTATTGATAATTGTATTTGATGTTACCTTAGATCGGTCATAAAATCAAGATGTTTTTCAGATGTATTGACAATTATATTTGAGGTCAACTTGAACCAACGAAACCATCATTATAAAATTCTAATATTTTTCAGTAATTGTATAATAATTGTACATAATGTAACAGTAAACCTTTTTTTGGTATATTGATCATGTTCATGCATTTTACTGTAAATTTGACATTTGTTTGGATAATTGTATATGATGTTAACTTGATCAAGACAATATTATTATATGTATTGATAATTGTATTTGGTGTTACCTTAAATCGGTCATATGATCAAGATGTTTTCTAATATGTATTGACATTTGATGTTACCTAAAATCGGTCATCTGATCAAGGCAAATTTATGATATGTATTGATAAATGTATTGAATGTCAACTTAAATCGGTAAATTGATTAAGATAATTTTATAATATGTATTGACATTTGATATCACCTTCAATGGGTCATTTGATCAAGACAAATTTATTATATGTATTGATAATTGTTTTTGATGTTAACTTTAATCGGTCATATAATCAAGATGTTTTCTAAGATGTATTGAAAATTATATTTGAAGTCAACTTGAACCAACGAAACCTTCATTATAAAATTTAAATATTTTTCAGTAATTGTATAATAATTGTAGATAATGTAACAGTGAACATTTTTTTGGTATATTGATCATTTTCATGCATTTTACTGTAAAATTGACATTTTTTCATAATTGTATTTGATGTAACCTTCATCGGTCAATTGATCAAGATGATTTAATAATATGTATTGACATTTAATATTACCTAAAATCGGTCATTTGATCAAGACAAAAGTATTATAAGTATTAATAATTGTATTTAATGTTACCTAAAATTGGTCATTTGAGCAAGACAAATTTATTATATGTATTGATAATTGTATTTGAGGTTAACTTAAATCGGTCATATGATCAAGATGTTTTCTAAGATGTTATGACAATTATATTTGAAGTCAACTTGAACCAACGAAAAATTCATTATAAAATTGTAATATTTTTCAGTAATTGTATAATAATTGTACATAATGTAACAGTAAATCTTTTTTTTTGTATATTAATCATTTTCATGAATTTTACTGTAAATTTGACATTTGTTTTATAATTGAATTCGATGTAACCTTTATCGGTCAATTGATCAATATAATTGTACAATATGTATTGACCTTTGATGTTACCTAAAATCGGTCATTTGATCAAGATGTTTTCTAAGATGTATTGACATTTGATGTTACTTAAAATCGTTCATTTGATCAAGACAAATTTATTATATGTATTGACAATTGTTTTCAAATATCATAAATATTGTGGTAAAAATGGATAATTAGTCCCTTGCTTAAATGAAAATGCTTCAATAGTGCAGAGAATGAATAATCTGTCCTCTCAGTTTACAAAAATAAATAACCGATCAAAAACAAATGAGTGACTATGCTTACCACGAAATATTGCCTCAAAGCAGAACTTTACAGTTAGTGATTTATTTTCCCGAGGGAATCACCGGCCAAGTAGTCAGCACTTTTGCACTTTTTATGCTGACATTAATTATCATTGATATGGTTATATTTATAAATAACTGTTAACAAAATTTAGAATTTAGGAATACAAAGGCTTTTCTACCTCAGGCATAGGTTACCTTAGCTGGATTTTGCAAAACTTTTAGGAATTTTGGTTCTCAATGTTCTTCAACTTATTAATTTGTCTTTTTTATTTACTTTTTTTTTATTCGAGCGTCATTTAATAGTTTTTTGTAGACGGATCGCGCATCTGGCGTTATACACAAATTTTAATTCAAATTTCTAATTATATTAGAATTATTTTGAAGTGAGTATAATCTTATTATGTTATATTCATTAGGAATAGGAAGAGTGTTTCAAAACTGAAAAAATATAAATGAACAACCTAAAAATTCCAACATTAGTATCTGACAGTAAATGATTTACACGAAGGAATAATTGTTAAGCTAATGAATTTCCATTAGAAAAGGTCTTAGCTTTAATGATTAAATCATCTGAGGATTCTGAAAATTTACTTTCATACAATTGTAAATTATCTATATTCAAAATTACCTCACATCCAATACACACAGTTATTGACACTCATTTTCATTGGGACAAATTCTTCCTACAAGTCATATTTTCTGGCTTGCCATCATACAATTGGTAAGAACAAGATAATGAGAAATTTCAGATTCGAAAACTAATATCAAGTTTTGTATTTCCATATCGGTGGACAGCTTTCCTAGATGGGGATTTTTTAAAGGAGGATAGGAGAATTCTATTGGAATCCATCCAAAGGTAGCAGGGAAACACAGTTCAAATAATGGTTTGCTTTCTATAAGTTTTCCATGAGTATAATTAAGTATTACAGCACCATATAAATTAAACGACTGATCAGTTTGGATTGAAAAAAAATCCATTTCTATTGCTTATTGAAATGTTTTATCAGCAATGTTTGTTAAATCCTGAGAAAGATTTTGCTTCCTTTGTGTTTGGTATAGGGTCTCCTTGTACTTTGATGAAACTTCCAATTTTCAATATCTTGCAGTTAGAGAGTCTAGGTTACAATACACCATTAGATTTTATGGGCGCAGCCATTTTAAGAGCATAACATGGTATTCAGAATTAAGAGTATGGCGAATCCTGATTGGTCGATATGTGCGCCCGTTATTTTTTATTATTAGAGACTTCGTGCACTTTGCTTTATATAAAAGGCAAAATAAAAATTATTCCGTAGCCCTAAAGGCACTGAGATGACTTTTCAACGATAGGACAAGACACGTATTTTTAAGGACAAAATTGATAGGCATGGGAGATAAGTACAAAATACGCTAAGAAAAGCAACGCGAACCTATATTTTTTGGACCAAAAAATACTATCCTAATAACTTTTCTTTGATTCTAGCAAGGTTTCGTTAAAAAAATCAACTTTCTAAAGTCTGTATCTCGAAAAAGGCTACCATTGTCGCCTATGGGAAAATTAATTGTTTATTTCAATCTATACAGCATCGACATTTCTTTATCATAGTGCTCAAAAAGTGTCAAAAACAGTCATTTTACTTGACATTTGATGTGAACCCGTATTTTTTGGTGACAAATGAAATATTGATTATCTAGTTTTTAAGCTATAGTCTGTTTCATATTGGTATTGCGTTTTACCTTAGAAACAAGGGAGGGCTCGACTTCTGACTTACTGTGGAACAAATATGTCATTTTCTGAAGTTCTGCTGATTTGTTCGAAGAGAGCAAGTACACGTCTAGAGTTTGTGAATATAAATCGATTTTTAAACATAACAATCTCGACCCAAGTGCTGTTATCGAAATTACCAAATTCAGCGAAAATGTACGGAAATGGTCTCCTTCGAACATTGAAATGTTCACACGAATAACAAACTAAAAGAATGAAATAAGCATGCCATTTTGTAGTTAACAAACAGTTATCGATGTCAAAACACAAATATTTACACATATTCCATATTTTGAAATGCTATAGTCTGTTTCAAAAATGTACTTTTATACGAAAATGGTTTCATTTAAAACTGTTGTTCAAAGTTCACCGTAGTAGTTATATATTGGATTGGTTTTGGTATCAATATAATCAGTACTTGATGATATATAAAGAATCATTGGAGAAAGTGGGCATTATCTTCAGTCCCTTTTTAACAGAACCGCATTTACTAAAAAAAACAGATTTTTTTTCTTCTCATTTTTTTACTGGGGTCACCTCCGATAAAAAATTGTGAAAAATCAGAGAGTAAAGCCAGAACGGTTTGAAGATGATTTATTTGTGGCATATATATTTGTGCATCTAACGCACTATGAATTGCACGATACAAGAAAGTATTAAATACCGTATAGGTTACAATACACCATTAGATTTTATGGGCGCAGCCATTTTAAGAGCATAACATGGTATTCAGAATTAAGAGTATGGCGAATCCTGATTGGTCGATATGTGCGCCCGTTATTTTTTATTATTAGAGACTTCGTGCACTTTGCTTTATATAAAAGGCAAAATAAAAATTATTCCGTAGCCCTAAAGGCACTGAGATGACTTTTCAACGCTAGGACAAGACACGTATTTTTAAGGACAAAATTGATAGGCATGGGAGATAAGTACAAAATACGCTAAGAAAAGCAACGCGAACCTATATTTTTTGGACCAAAAAATACTATCCTAATAACTTTTCTTTGATTCTAGCAAGGTTTCGTTAAAAAAATCAACTTTCTAAAGTCTGTATCTCGAAAAAGGCTACCATTGTCGCCTATGGGAAAATTAATTGTTTATTTCAATCTATACAGCATCGACATTTCTTTATCATAGTGCTCAAAAAGTGTCAAAAACAGTCATTTTACTTGACATTTGATGTGAACCCGTATTTTTTGGTGACAAATGAAATATTGATTATCTAGTTTTTAAGCTATAGTCTGTTTCATATTGGTATTGCGTTTTACCTTAGAAACAAGGGAGGGCTCGACTTCTGACTTACTGTGGAACAAATATGTCATTTTCTGAAGTTCTGCTGATTTGTTCGAAGAGAGCAAGTACACGTCTAGAGTTTGTGAATATAAATCGATTTTTAAACATAACAATCTCGACCCAAGTGCTGTTATCGAAATTACCAAATTCAGCGAAAATGTACGGAAATGGTCTCCTTCGAACATTGAAATGTTCACACGAATAACAAACTAAAAGAATGAAATAAGCATGCCATTTTGTAGTTAACAAACAGTTATCGATGTCAAAACACAAATATTTACACATATTCCATATTTTGAAATGCTATAGTCTGTTTCAAAAATGTACTTTTATACGAAAATGGTTTCATTTAAAACTGTTGTTCAAAGTTCACCGTAGTAGTTATATATTGGATTGGTTTTGGTATCAATATAATCAGTACTTGATGATATATAAAGAATCATTGGAGAAAGTGGGCATTATCTTCAGTCCCTTTTTAACAGAACCGCATTTACTAAAAAAAACAGATTTTTTTTCTTCTCATTTTTTTACTGGGGTCACCTCCGATAAAAAATTGTGAAAAATCAGAGAGTAAAGCCAGAACGGTTTGAAGATGATTTATTTGTGGCATATATATTTGTGCATCTAACGCACTATGAATTGCACGATACAAGAAAGTATTAAATACCGTATAGGTTACAATACACCATTAGATTTTATGGGCGCAGCCATTTTAAGAGCATAACATGGTATTCAGAATTAAGAGTATGGCGAATCCTGATTGGTCGATATGTGCGCCCGTTATTTTTTATTATTAGAGACTTCGTGCACTTTGCTTTATATAAAAGGCAAAATAAAAATTATTCCGTAGCCCTAAAGGCACTGAGATGACTTTTCAACGCTAGGACAAGACACGTATTTTTAAGGACAAAATTGATAGGCATGGGAGATAAGTACAAAATACGCTAAGAAAAGCAACGCGAACCTATATTTTTTGGACCAAAAAATACTATCCTAATAACTTTTCTTTGATTCTAGCAAGGTTTCGTTAAAAAAATCAACTTTCTAAAGTCTGTATCTCGAAAAAGGCTACCATTGTCGCCTATGGGAAAATTAATTGTTTATTTCAATCTCTAGCATTTTAGCTTTTAAGAATAATTTTGACGAATTATGTCGGTTACTTTTTTTTGAAGATGTTGTTCAAGGCCTGTTTCATAATGTGATAACGACATTTGTCGATGCACCTTCCAAAAAAGTACCTTAATTTTCCTTTCCCAGAATCTGACAATTCGTTTGAAGACGAAATGCATTTTCCTGTGATGCTATGGTATATGCATGTTTTTTTCAAACAGCTGATAATCTAGTGAAGATGGTTCATATTGAAAAAAAAATGACTTAGCAACACCGGCATACTTGGCAAATTAGTTTCAATAACATTCCTTAAAGTTAAAAAAAATACAATAACAGATAAAAAAAAAAAACTATCCAATTTTCAGTTAATAAAGGGGAATAACTCCCTGGTAAAATTGACACGACAAAAGTTCCAACTAAATACGTGTTTTGTAGTAATAAAAATTGTCAGATTACTTTAAAAAAAATACACATAAAGCAATAAGTATATTAAATTAAGAATTGGGAATATCCAAAGAACATTGAAATTGATTTCATCCGCTGAAAATCACAATAATTTTCTACAATTAAGATAAAAAGTAAACTAGAGGCTCTAAAGAGCCTGTGTCGCTCACCTTGGTCTATGTGAATATTAAACAAAGGAAGCAGATTGAAAATTGACTACAAAGGTCAATAACTCCTACAGGGGTCAATTGACCATTTCGTTCATGTTGACTTATTTGTAGATCTTACTTTGCTGAACATTATTGCTGTTTACAGTTTACCTATATCTATAATAATATTCAATATAATAACCAAAAACAGCAAAATTTCCCTAAAATTACAAATTCAGGGGCCGCAACCCAAAAACAGGTTGTCCAATTCATCTGAAAATTTCAGGGCAGATAGATCTTGACCTGATTAACAATTTTACTTCATGTCAGATTTTCTCTAAATTATTTGGTTTTTGAGTTATAAGCCAAAAACTGCATTTTACCCCTATGTTCTATTTTTAGCCGTGGCGGCCATCTTGGTTTGATGGCCAGGTCACCGGACACAGTTTTTAAACTAGATACCCCAATGATGATTGTGGCCAAGTTTCAAATAATTTGGCCCAGCAGTTTCAGGGGAGAAGATTTTTCTAAAAGATTACTAAGATTTACGAAAAATGGTTAAAAATTGACTATAAAGGGCAATAACTTCTAAAGTGGTCAACTGATCATTTTGGTCATGTTGACTTTTTTGTAGATCTTACTTTGCTGAACATTATTGCTTTTTACAGTTTATCTCTATCTAAAATAATATTCAAGATAATAACCAAAAACAACAAAATTTCCTTAAAATTACCAATTCAGGGGCAGCAACCTAACAACGGAATGTCAGATTCATCTGAAAATTTCAGGGCAGATAGAACCTGATTAACAATATTACCCCATGTCAGATTTGCCCTAAATGCTTTGGTTTTTGAGTTATAAGCCAAAAACTGCATTTTACCCCTATGTTCTATTTATAGCCATGGCGGCCATCTTGGTTAGTTGGCGGGGTCACCGGACAAAATTTTTAAACTAGATACCCCAATGATGATTGTGGCCAAGTTTGGTTAAATTTGGCCTAGTAGTTTCAGAGGAGAAGATTTTTGTAAAAGTTAACGCAGGACGACGACGGACACCGGACGCCAAGTGATGAGGTGAGCTAAAAATGGAATACCCCATGGAAAAATGTCGATTTTGGTTGATTTAATTACCTCGAGCCAAAGGGAGGCTGGGGAGTAGGTTTTCTTTGTGTTCTATTCTGAGAGTGGTCCATGAGGAGCAAGTTTGTATATATAGAGAACACCTTGAGAGAAGAAATGCATTACTGCAACAAAATTCCACTATACTAAAAAATGGACGAATTGTCAATTTTTTCAATTTTTCTAATTAACGTGGAATCTTAACTGGAAGTAGGCATTCCGCAACATTCAACGTCTGATAACGCTTACACTAGACATATGTATACATGTTTGGTATCTAGGTGGACCCCATAATCCTTTTACTTGTGTGTTTCGGTGCTAAAAGTGTACCTCACCCCTCCAAAAAATGGCCAATTACAAACACACATACTTTTTTGGGGGGCCTTACGTAAACCTTACTTTCCAAGGTTGGAATTTTCGTTCATCCACTTCCTATATAACACTCAATGTTATAGATAGATAGCTTAAAGTTGTTGCAGAAGTATATGTTTTAAATGGTAATGGGAAAACAAGTCCATGAATGCTGATTTCCGAAAGTCGAACTTAACCTGTCAAAAGACGGGATCCGCATAGTAGAAGTTAATAATTAATACTTACCAGTCATTGTTGTGGCCATCAAACACCATTCTTTTTTCCATGACTTTTGAAAGTAGTGAAATCCATCCTTTACATGCAGGATAATGAATGCTTCTACATTAAACACATTCTTTAGTGTAAATCTTGGATTTAAGTGACACATTTTCATCATATATAATAGCATTATAAGAAGTAGAAAGATTTCTAAATTTTAATTTATTATTACACAATATACATTTACTACCATTAAATGTTAATAACTTTGGAAATACATCTAAATTATCCAAAAACAAAGATTCACTTCTATTAATTAGATTCCAAATATCTACAATTTGTGGCTGTTTCAAGTTAATAATCAAATTATTATCATTTAAACTTAAATTAAAGTTAATTTCTTCAACAATATCAAAATAAATTAATTAAGCTGGAATAGTCTTAATTTTTTGGTATAAATTAATAAATTCATGTATTTCAAGTATGTCTTTTTCTTGCTTTAACAATACTTGCTTAAAACATTTTATTAATCTTTCCATTTTAATATTTAAAAAATATCCATATTTCATTCTTAACAGTTAAAATTTAGTACAAAAATACATTTGTTACAAAGTACATGTGATATTAAATATCAAAAAATATTTCTTCATCTAAAAAAAAAATAAAAAAAATAAAATTCAAAACTATCTACAAAATAAACAATATGCTATTAAATATCACATACATGTAATTTACGATTCAGAATTTAGGGTAGGTGGAATTGGTGTAAACAAGTGAACTATCGAGAGTAAACTTCTTACTAACTAAAAACAAAAAAACAAGACAGTAAATCGATGAAAAGTATAATTGTATAATTAAATTAAAATACAGAAGCACAGGGTCTATATCATTATAAACCATTACAAACAGGGTAACTATACGTTAATTCAGCTCATGAAGAACATGTTTCAAAAACCGCAAAGGTTTGCTTCACACAGTAGCCATGACAATTGCTATTCCAAGCCAGTCCAAGAATACGACAGGGGCAAAGTAGAAACCGTCGACCTGTCAAAGTTAGGGGGAGCTACCATTTGATTTGTATGGGGGGGGGGGGGGTCTGGCTAGGATAAAAAATGTTGTCCTGCATTTTTATTTTTCACTCTGTTCGGTCCTGCCTTTTTTTTTTAGTTTATTCGACTTTTTCTTTCTTAATTGTCGTCCTGACTTTTTTTTTGCAAGTGTCTCATCCTGCCTTTTTTTTTTTAACTCAAAACTCCTAGCCTGCCTATTTTTTTCAAACTTCATCTTAGCCCCCCATAAAAAAAATTTGTAAGGGTTCCGCGGAACCTAGTGTCTCGCCTACTTTTGCTGTGTAAATCGCAGGCTCATCAAAAATGAGGAAAAAAATCAATAAAAATATTCCTCTTGATACTATCTTTTGATTGTAAGAAGCTTCTCTCCAAGTTTGGTAAAAATCTAGGATTGTTAATGAATCTAATAAATGTTTTGAAAACTTTAACTGCAGACTGTATGTAATGTTAACTGGAAGAAAAGCTTTCCCCGCAGAAAAAACTAAGTCCATTTAAAAGTAAAATACATAAAAAATGGAGTTATCTTTTTCCAAATTTACTTCTGGATACTATCTTATCATGCTTATGATCATACATAAGCTTCTGTCCAAGTTTGATACAAACCACGGATAGTTTAAGAAAGTTATTAAAATTTTAAGAACTTTAACCACAGAGTGAATGTAATGTTTCCCCGCAGAAAAACTAAGTCAATTTAAAAGTAAAATACGGAAAAAATAGATTTATTTGTTTACTAAATTTGCTTCTGGATACTATCATATGATCATAAACAAGCTTATGTCCAAGTTTGGTACAAACCAAGGATAATTTAAACAAGTTATTAAAATTCTAAAAACTTAAACCACAGAGCGAATGTGTTTCCCCGCAGAAAAACTAAGTCAATTTAAAAGTAAAATACGAAAAAAATAGATTTATTTTTTTACTAAATTTGCTTCTGGATACTATCTTATGATCATAAACAAGCTTCTGTCCAAGTTTGGTAGAAATCGAGTATAGTTTAAGAAAGTTATTAAAATTTCAAAAACTTTAACCACAGAGTGAATATTTGTTGACGCCGCCGACGACGACGGAAAGTAGGATCGCTTAGTCTCGCTTTTTCGACTAAAGTCGAAGGCTCGACAATAAAATGGTAGCTTCCTTAAAAACAATAGATACCTCAGCAAATTGAAATTTTTGATGTTGATCATGTGGCAGAAATTTTAACGTCATTTCAACAACTGAAAAAAATGTTTGAGGCTAGTACTGGGGCAATTTTTTAATTTTTTTTAGATTCAATACGTTTTTATGAGTTATTTGAGTCAAATAACATATGTTAAACTTCCAATCGAACTGATATATTACTTTATACCTAGAGAAAATGTACATAATAAACTGCTATCGAATGATCATGATAATATGAGGTATGCCCAGACCAAGATTTTCCAGATATTTATGCTCTGCGATAACGCATCCAAAATCGCTTGAGAATTCGACATTGGTGCTTCACATAGAACTATCAGATATACCACAACAATAAGATCTGTTAATTGTCAACTTTGCTTCAAATCATCTTACCAATGTCCGCCAAGATACAAAGCATTTGGTATGTTTCGATGTACATTATGGAGAATCATATTGATACTGGAGCAATTAAAAAAAACATTAAAGCATAGATTATTGTTCCTAGACTGAATTAAAAGAAAAATGTCAAGGATACAAATTGAAATGCAACAGACTTATTGAGAAAGTAAAATCACAGTTGAGAAAAGAAATAAATACTGTTGGCGAGGAACACTTCAATATGATTAATGAATGTGACAATGAAATCATAAAAGCATATCCAGACGAGAATAGCATCCATCGATTGTTTTGGGAAAAGCAGAAAAAATGTGACAAACGGCAGATCAAAGGGCACCCCATGATTATTAAGTGTTTTTTGTTCCTATGAAACAAGTCAGCAACCACTTATACAGGTACTATGGCTTAAATTTGTATAGTCAAAAAATAAATAAATTGGTTTTGAAATTTGAAATGTACATGTATAAACTTTAAACAATTATTTTGCAGTATCCCCCCTTTTTTTTTTACAAAACGCTGGATCAGCACCTCTTTAATTGCATATTCTTTTTAACTACTGGCGTAATTTTTTCAATGGATTATCATATTCTTCTTGCATTTTTTTTTTTTTTTGCACAGCTCTTAAAAAAGGATTTATGAATCTTCCCAGCACGAAAACATTATACGACTATTCTCCCTACGTTAAGAGTGGATGTGGATTTTTACCTGATGTTTTAAAACAGCTGATGAAAGAGGTTCGGGACAAAACACTAACTGAAAACTGACAGACCTTTGTTGGTAGGCAAACTATATTTAGATTGATTCTGTACAGGGGAATGACCTAGTAATTGTTTGTTTTTTAAGTGTGTAGGTGATGGGGTTAATTTTGTATTTGATTTTCAGTTCTCTACCCTTATTTTACATGTAATATCATATATGCATCTTTCAAACTTATGAAATAATGTCCATGGTTCTTATTAATTTATTCCTTTATTTTATTAATTCTTAGTCATATGGCTATAAATTCATATTTATTGCATTTATTGGATTTATGAATCTGGTTGAAATTGGAAATCCTCTTCTGGACTTCGAAAGACAGATGCAAATTGCAAAAGTGCACACTAGCAACATATGTATTGGTCATGTATGTCCGTGGAGAAGCTACACATCTGAACCTCCTTCTTGTCCATTTTGCCACAGGGGTATAACAGCAGACATCGTATATTTTCTGCTTTCCCTTCCGGAGCACATTGATTGCTTAACGTTCAATGGCAAATATTTCATGCATATTCAGGACGAGAACAAGTTCACAATAAATACAATAGGTAGGTTGATACAATAGGAGGCCATCTGGGGCATGGGATGATGGTCGGAGAAATTTTGACTGCCACCGGAAAAGGAGGGTATATTGGATAGGGACAGAAATTTTGCCTTGCAACAGGCCACCTACGGACCCCTCAAAGAGTTGTTGCAAGGGTTCTTAACTCTTTGAGGGGTCCGTAACGTGCAAAAAGCGTGGCTTTCTCTGTACACGAGGCATCGGATTTAACGTCCCCCTTCTGACCGAGACGTGACTGCGAACTTGATACATCCCGCACAGTCATAATAGGTGACACATTCCCCATTTCAATTCTCAATTGTATAGGTACTCTCTTGATATTAACCCATATCAAAATTGCTACTTTACAAGAGTCCGTCATGATAGTTCAACTAGTCTAGCTATCAGATCGACGTCTATTTGTCAGACTAGCAGACGACGCGCTGAATCGCACTAGCATTACCTCCTTGCATTAACGAGAGAAAAGAAACGAATATGAAATGAAAGGTTTTAGTGTAATACACATCACAGTTATAGAAATATTTTATTATTTTTAAATGACGTTTACAGAAAAAAATATTGAAAAAATAAATATTTCGTGCATATATTGAAATTCAATAACTATATCCGACCGGGTTTTGGTGGTGACTAATATGTTGGAATAGCCAATGATGGCGGAAAATAACAAACGGCCCTACATGGGCTATCTTTCTAATCCAAATTTTCCAGTCCCAAAACGAACCCTGTACCGAAAGGCGTTTAACGTAGACCGGCTAGAAGAGCATATGTTGCAAGTTGATCATGAAGTAGCTTCGCTTCCAGTGAGGGAACAATCCATCTTTTAAGGAGTTGAGAGTACATGTATGTACGATCTTTTGAGTTTATATGATTTGCCCAACTTAGGAGAAGGACAGAATGAAGATGACAACGAAAACATTGAACTGACAGAGGAAGATTCGCATGTTTATGATAAAATGATGCCAGATGAGGATGATGAGTTTGAATTTACAGAAAATTCCAAAATCTGTGAAAACTCAAATCTCACGAATTTGTTGTCCTAATCATGACACTGAAAACATCATTTATCCTCTCTGGAATTTCTTTTGCTTTTATGTTGAAAATCATGCAACTAGCATTACCGGAAGGGAACAAAATTCAATCCACAAGTACTTTCATTCGCAGTCACGTCCGGTCAGAAGGGGGACGTTAAATCCGATGCCTCGTGTAAAGAGAGAGAGAGCCACAGTCACGTCCGGTCAGAAGGGGGACGTTAAATCCGATGCCTCGTGTAAAGAGAGTGCCACAGTCACGTCCGGTCAGTAGGCAGGGGGACGTTAAATCCGATGCCTCGTGTAAAGAGAGTGCCACAGTCACGTCCGGTCAGAAGGGGGACATTAAATCCGATGCCTCGTGTAAAGAGAGTGCGACAGTCACGTCCGGTTAGAAGGGGAACATTAAATCCGATGCCTCGTGTAAAGAGAGTGCCACAGTCACGTCCGGTCAGAAGGGGGACGTTAAATCCTATGCCTCGTGTAAAGAGAGTACAACGCTCTTGGCATATTACATCCCGCTCAGCCAAACGGACGCCTCATTTCGGCAAGCGTTTTACTGCCGGTCGGGAGAAGACCAAGTGACCATATTTCTATACCCCACTCTTATTCCGAATTATAGAAACCTAGTATGTGAAAATACTGGGAATTTGGTGTCGCATTTAATTCAATGTTGTTTAGATGACTATTAATTTTTCAATAGTCACCGAGTTATAAATAGTTAGTTGCAAAATAGAAAAATAAAGTTCACTTTGAAAAGGAATAACATATAACGAAAATACAAATATATATACAAAGTACAAAAAAGCGAATGAAAATTGATTTTAAGACGTCACATACAAGTACCACCAATTAGACAAAGCCTAGAGACTGCATATAATTGGCCAATCTCCAGACATACCAGTTCCTTCAGTGAAAGTAGGACTTCTTTTGAACCCTTGATGGAACAGGTCATAAGTGATGATGAAAAAGAAAGAAAGATACTGGTGATCAACGTCAATGTCATAAATGCTGTGATCAACTGAAATATCTTAAAAAAAAGAAATAAAAGAAATAAAAAAGGAAGTTGAAAAACTTGAAAAGAAGTCCAAGGTGAGCGCAAAACATATTTGGCATGAAGGTTAACCCTCTGCTATTCTGTATTAACTTTGTACTTGTTTGGACCACACAGTCAAGCAAAAACAAAGTCAAATATGCGTATCAATCAGTTCTTTAATTTCGTTGTATACGATATGATTCTCTGCAAATACATAAATTATAAATCATAAATAACAGTGAAACTAAATTCCGTTATCCATAAAATTAATATACAGCGCATTAATTACTTCTCAATCATAAAAATATAAAGAAACGTGTTTCCTGCTAAAAGTACAAAGTTTGCACAAACGATTAAATCAATATATTTCATTTAGGGAACATTGTTACAATTCTTGCTAAAGAAATGAAATGATAAAATCGGATTAAATATATTCCTGTGTGTCCAAATAAAAATCAAATAATAAACTGCCGTAAATTGAAATAACATTCATAGGAAAACCTAACGTCATAAAGACGGACGGCAAATACTGCAAATATAATTAGCGCCGTAAAGGTCAATAATTACAAATATAGATTAAAAAGTGACAGCCAAGTGACGATCTGTACACTGTTAGTGCTTATATATAAATGTATCTTTTACCAAATATTAAAAAGTAAGAATATAAATAAATATAATCTAGAATTGTTTGGACCTCGCAGTAAATCAAAAACAAATTCAAGTATGCGTATCAATCAGTTCTTTAATTTCTCAATCATAAAAATATAAAGAAACATGTTTCCTGATAAAAGTACAAAGTTTGCACAAATGATTAAATCAACAGGCCACTTACGGACCCCCAAAGAGGTATTGCAAAGTTTCCTAACGTTTAATAATCCACAACATATAGCAAATGGCATTTCAGCTCTTTTGGGATTTTGATCGCAAAAACGAACTGACCAATAAACAAAAGTGGCTACTTATCAAAGTCTGATAAGCAAAACCAGAAGACAAATTGCCTTTGCATGAAATATTTGCCACTGGACGTTTAGCAAACGACAATCAATCAAATGATGTCAACCAATCAATTAAGCGAGATTTATTTGTATGCATGCTATTTATTTCGAATTCAGCCGAATATTATTTATTTTCCCCGAGTCTTGCTTTTCACTCATATGTTTATAACTCGTCTAAAAATTATGTAAGATATACACTATACATATATCACCTACAAGCAGTAGTATAATGACTGAGCTATCTGAAAACCAACTGTTATTTATGTCTTGCAAAGATTTTGCAAGTTACTAGACCTAATCAAAGAAATATAGCATTTGATAGTGCAAAACAGATTGCAGCCAGGTATCAAGGGAAGGCTGCCATGAATACAACAAAAATGCTTGAGTTCCAAAAACAGATGATCAATATCAAAGATTTTAAATTGATTATATTAAGAATTGCATTATTAGTACCCAAATGTACTATTCTTTTTTTTTTTAAATTAATAATATAACATGCGTATACTATCCATGTCTCAGACAAATTTTCAAGCCAATTATTTATTTCTTAAAGAGTTGTGTCCTTTGGATATGTAGATAGACATTGCACTGTCAGTGAGTGCTCTCACAAGTGTGATTCTTGCCAGAATTTTATGAAACATCATAGATATATCTTAGCAATGTCTTAAAAAGATACTTTAAGAAATCAGACTCGATTCAATATTTTTAACAGGTCATGCCCCTTTGAACATTTTTATATGAAGGGAATCCCATTACATTTGTTCTGAAGCCTTCAATCCTTTCAGATAATGTTCATATATTATTTTAAAAACCACGTAAAAACGTCTTTTATTTATTATATTGCTTGATAGGTTGTTGGTTGCTTAACGTCCAGTGGCAAATATTTCATGTATATTCAGGACGAGAACAAGTTAACAATAAATAGGTTGTTATAATAATGGATGATGGTCGGGGAAATTTGGACTGCCACTTGAAAATGAGGGTATATTGGATAGATTGATCGATTGATGGTTGCTTAACGTCCAGTGGCAAATATTTCATGCATATTCAGGACGAGAACAAGTTCACAATAAATACAAAAGGTAGGTTGATACAATAGAGGCTATCTAGGATGATGGTCGGAGAAATTTGGACTGCCACCGGAAAAGGAGGGTATAATGGATTGGGAAATAAATTTAGCCTTGCAACAGGCCACCTACGGACCCCTCAAAGAGTTGTTGCAAGGGTTCTTAACGTGCAAAGAGCGTGGCACTCTCTTTACGTGAGACACCGGATTTAACGTCCCCCTTCTGACCGGACGTGACTGCGAACTTGATACATCCCGCACAGCCAAACGGACGCCCCACTTCGGCAAGCGTTTTACTTCCGGTCGGGAGAAGACCAAGTGACCATAGTTCTATACCCCAGTCACCCTTGGGGTATATATTGGATAGAGACAAATTTTGACTTGCAACAGGCCACCTACGACCACTCAAAAGAGTTGTTGCAAGGGTTCTTAACGTGCAAAGAGCGTGGCACTCTCTTTTCACAAGGCATCGGATTTAATGTCCCCCGTCTAATATATATTTATTCCTTTCATTTTTCTGAGCAACACATGCGGCTTTTCTATATTTCAAGGAACCAGACGAACTGTATTGTTATTGTTTAGGGTCCTTCGTAGCCACAATTCTGTTAAAACTTTCGTTTGCCTGTGTATAGTACTTCAAGTTGTTTATCAATCTAGCAGATTATCATTTCGTGTATAGTGTAGACAAAATAAAGAAAAGTCTACAGCAATGTTAATATGTAGAAATACTTGTCTTCTAATGAAAGCCTAGGAATCAACCTTTTACAAAAAACAATTTAAACTCTAATAAATAAAGATTAAAAGAAATGCCATAAATGTTGATAAGTAAAATAGTAGGAGAGGTGTCTCCCATTGGAATTGAACCAACCTACAATATATGTATTCTTCTTCCGATGAAGACTTTTTTGTACCCGTTAGTGGTTAGTTGAAAGTCATATTTCCATCACCATAGGATTAACTAAGATAAAGGAAAATGTTAATAAGAAAAATAGTACAAGAGTTGTCTCCCATTGGAATTGAGATGATAACTTTCATGTTCCACTCGAGTTAGTCAAAATAATACTCCAATTACCAGGATTAAACAAGAGCCAAAATATATATACAGCAGTTATAACTGATCACTTTATTTTAATTTTTGTTTAATTCTCCTGTAATCGATGAAAATGCCAAAAACACAGAATAAAGAATGTAATGTTTAGTAAAAAAAAAATGCATTTTGTCTATACCTGTTTAATAATATCGGAAAAAAGACAGAATTTACCTGGTCTATGGGTATTACATTTTTGGTACATTGTATTGTAATCTGACAAAAACTTGTCCATACAGCGATCAAGCGTTTCTTCAAGCTTTTTAGATCTTTCAATGATATCTGCTAACTGTGTGTACGCCTCCCTTGCCAAGTTTGATGTCCTTTTCTTTGGCGATGGTGGGATAGCCGCCTCTTCTCCGACATTAACATTGCATTTGCTATGGTAATCTTCAGCCAGTTGTACAGCACCTACCTGTTGTTAAGCACCTGTCTACTGTACAGCACCTGTCTGTTGTACAGTACCTGCCTACTGTACAGCACCTGTCTGTTGTACAGTACCTGCCTACTGTACATCACCTGTCTGTTGTTCAGCACCTGTCTACTGTACAGCATCTGTCTGTTGTACAGCATCTGTCTGTTGTACAGTACCTGCCTACTGTACAGCACCTGTCTACTGTACAGCATCTGTCTGTTGTTCAGCACCTGCCTACTGTACAGCACCTGTCTGTTGTACAGCACTTGCCTACTCTATTTATTCTGAGTAAAGGGCCCTTTTTAAGAGCAAAATTGATATAATTTTAAAATAGTTATTCAATATAATTATTAAGACTCAGTTTTAAAAAAAGATATATATTTTGATACAATGCCTAAAAGAAATGATTTAAGTATTCATAACCTGACTTTTTGTCAATGCTCTTCAACTTCGTACTTTATTTGGCTTTTTTTAATATTTTTGAATTCGAGCGTCACTGATGAGTCTTTTTGTAGACGACACGCGCGTCTGGCGTATATACAAAATTTAGTCCTGGTATCTATGATGAGTTTATTTGACACATCCCCATTTCCATTCTCAATTTTACTTGTTAACTGCAACTTTCATGGATACCAGGCTGCACAATTTAAAAACCAGTCAAACCCTTAGTATTTACACCGTTCATGGTGTAATAGCGAGAAACTTCACAGTTCTTATATATAGTATTAATTCTATAATACCGGTGGATCAGTTTCTACACAGAGCTTTGAACTATAAGACAAATAGTGTGTCGGAACAGTTTTTAGTAAAAGTAACATACAGAGGGTTAAAACCATAAATTCAACAAATTCACAAAACCCAATGTCTGATTTACTCAGCAAGTCGATTACAGCCGAAATGACCGTTAGTATTATACAACCCCAACATTCAAATGTCGAAAACTCAATTATCAAAGCCGTTTCTTCTATTGAAGACAAAATAATGGAAAAAAAATTCTTAATGATTAGACTCTATAGCAGCAATAAGTTCCAACAAACAAGTTTGATTATGTGACTTATAATCCAAGAAATAATCATCATTTTGTGGTCATAAACCTTGTGATAAAATTTTATAGATTTATATTCACTTTTACTAAAGTTGGAGTGCGAAAACTAAAAGTATTCGGACGACGACGACGACGCAGACGACGACGCCAACGTGATAGCAATATACGACGGAAATTTTTTCAAAATTTGCGTCGTATAAAAACTGATTAACTCCAATTTCTCTCTACAAAAAGTTGTCACCCGAAACACTGCACCCGGAGCATCTCATACAGTCAAGCCATCAGATTAAAACGGATTTGTGCATCGGAATCAAAATTAAACCATCGTGGGTGGCAACTCAGAAGCATCTTCATTTATTTACATTGGTAAAATTATATCCATGAGTTTCACATTACGGAAGAAACCTATGTCATTGTACCAAAAGTGTCAATATTTTTTTCTACGTCACACAGGTATTGGAAAATATATTTGTCGTTTATAGTGTAAACATGTTACAGTTACTTTGTTCCGGCTGAACTTTCAACCAATTATTCCGTTTCGGAGCACTTTCCAACTAGTTGTTTTAATCCGAGTGCAGTTGTAAAGTTACGGTAAAAAGTAGCTAGTTGAAAAGTCTCTGAGCAATGTACTAATGGAAAAGTTCTGGCTGAACACAACGGTAGTCAAATTAACGTTATATTTCATAGCTCACGTAAATCTAAATAACTTGCATTGTCATTCAAATTTAGTATTTATAGTACCTTCAATTTATGATGAGTCTATTTACAACACCTGGGTCGATGCCACTGCTGGTGGAGATTTATTTCCCCAAAGGTATCACAAATCCAGTAGTCAGTTTTTGTGCTGACATGTATTGTCATTCATATGGTTATTTTTATAAAATTTACTGTTTACAAATTTTGATAATTTTTTTGAAAGACTAAGTATTTTCTACCTCAGGCATAGATTACCGTAGCTATATTTGGTAAAACTTTTAGGAATTTTGGCCCTCAATGCTCTTCAACGTCGTACTTTATTTGGCCTATTAAACTTTTTTTTTATTAGAGCGTTACTGATCGAGTCTTTTGTAGACGAAAAGTCTGGCGTTTATACAAAATTTTGTCCTGGTATCTATGATGAGTTTATTTTCATAATTGTGTATAACAGAAAATAAAACTTGTACAGTAATTTTACTTTTCATAAAATTCGTCAAATGGAACATTCTGTGACTAATTGAAAAGATCCGTTGGAACTTTTGGGCTAGTTAGTAAGTTCTGGTTTTGACTTATTTGCCAAAGAGGATCTTTGTGACTAGTTGATAAGTTCCTATTGACTTTTTTAATCAGTATATTATTATATAATATGTTGCGCTAAATAATATATATAATTTAGGGCAATGGGTAGGTATCTTTGTGATTCAAAAGGTTAATAATGCTAATCTCTCTTTAATCTATACAGATTTTTTTGTTTGAATGTTTGTCTCTAATATTTAATTAACTGTGCATTTGTATTCAGATATCGCAGATCAAATTTATTCGTTCATTGTGTAATCATACGTTTTTTGATTGAGCTAAGTCTGCCAATTGATATTTTATCGTATGTTTTTCTATGTTGTGATGTTATGCTATTGTTTCAGAAAAAAGGAGAAGGTTTGGATCCATTAAAACGTTAAATCCCGCTGCAAATGTTTGCACCTGTCCTAAGTCAGGAATATGATGTACAGTAGTTGTCGTTTGATTATGTAATATATACGTGTTTCTGGTTTTGTTTTATAGATTAGACCGTTGTTTTTCCCGTTTGAATGGGTTTACAATAGTATTTTTAGGGCCCTTTATAGCTTGTTGTTCGGTGTGAGCCAAGGCTCCGTGTTGAAGGCCGTACTTTAACCTATAATGTTTTACTTTTTAAATTGTTATTTGGATGGGGAGTTGTCTCATTGGCACTCACACCACATCTTCCTATATCTAGAATCTCCAAGTCTGGTCCTTTTTCCTACATAGTAAGACTGGGGAACTCAAGGGAATATTACTGTGCTCGGTTGTGCTCTTTAATGTCATCTTTCAACATTTTGTCAATTTCTTAATTTATTATGTCTTTCTGGACAAGAGCAGCTCTCCTTGAGGGAATTCGGATGGGCTTCACCAGTATCTAAAGTATGCTGAACAATGTGAGTGCGACCTAATTTTCTTTCGGGTACCAAGAATTTGTTCAAACAATCTGATTATTCAATTATACAAGATCTGTAATGGTGTAAAGTTATCACTGTTTATAGTCAATCATATGCTTGGCATATTCAATACTGGCTGATTCTTCATCCTGTTAGCATTTCAACAAGGTAATTTGAAGCTGTATTTGGTTCAAGTCGCTGGAATTCTTTAAACTGCAATCAATTTTGAAACACATATTCATAAATTTTGGGTAAAACCTTCATTCAAAGTTACATTAAGATTGTTTTCAAACATAATTAAGGTGACATCTGACAGTCGCATATAACATTTAAAGATAATTTTTAAGAGCAAATATAGCGTCTAGCTATTAGAAATGTTAAATATATTAGTCCAAACAGTCGAATTAACACACGAGGTAGCCGCCAAGCCAACGGCCGACAAAAAAAACCCAAACAACTGTGTTGAACAAAGAATTAAGCAAATTAATTTAAACTAGCATATAAACAATATACAATTTAAGCTTTGTAATCTAGCACGCAAGAAATAATATCAAGCAAAAACTAAATAAATAAAACAAGCACAATGGGTTGTACAGATCTTAAATGTACATTTTTGGTTATCTCATCCCTATGAGGCAGCAAACCAAATATTTTGTCATCTTGTTCTAGAAAAATATCTGTTAGATTTTCTTGACAAGCAGACACACAAATAAACACAAAGATTTGATAGTTCTCACTGGTAGAGTGCAGGTTTTATAACTTTAAGAATCAACGTAGCTGTTTGGTGACATACAAACACACATAAGAAAGTAAAGTTCTTTTTAATAAATAAATACATTATTTCTCTTTATAAACACATCAAAACATTTGTTGTCACCATGAACAATAACACATCAGTCTAAGCTGAATTCTTATACACGGTTTTTTGTCAAACTTATTTAACTTGCATTAAGAACCACCCAGATAGGTGAATGATATTACACAAATACACATAAAAAGTTGAACTTAGAAATAAATAAATATATTATTTCTCCCAACACTATGTTTGCAACTATGAATAATAGCACATCATTCCAAAATAAGTTCTTGTACACTGTCTTTTCTCACAGTTGATCAAATCACATTCTCTTCAACAATGCAGTGTCCTTAATCACTTCTCTAAGCCAATCTAACACATGTTTGATGCGATAGCATTTAAAATAAGAAAAGAGCATATTATCATTTAAACCGATACCAACTTAATATAATTAGCTGCTTAAATTTAAAAGGACATATCTATATGAAAATCAAGGTTTTCAAGGTTTACAGATAATTGGTAATTGAAAATGCTTTGGAAAAAGAATGTTATATGAGAGAAGTTATGATTTCATCCATTTGTATTCTTCTTGGGAAATGGGGTATGTAAAAAAAAGGTACTCCTGTTCTGCCCAACATCAGGATTGGCTGTTCTTCATAAAATATGCCTACTTTAAGGAAAAAAATAATAAATTTTTGTACACATTGCCTAAAATGCAAATATTTCTTTATTTAAAAATTATTGACGGCCATTGGATTTTTGTACTTTTTATAGATTAGAATAGGTTTCTTTTCATGAAATTAAAAGAGTGTCAGAGATATCATACTAAAATTTTATTCGCATTGTTTAAAATAACCAAAATTAGTCTTCTTTTTATTAAAAATGAAGCTATTTTATTTAAAATCAGTTATTTTTACCATATTGAGACAAGTTTTCTGATCAGAATTGAGATATACTGAGAATTAAAATACTTAAACTTTTATTTTTGTTGAATAAAAATGCAGTTTTTGATTAATTTTGATACAAATTATTAACAGTCATATGATTTCAGTACTTTTTGTACATCAAGATTGGCTGTTCTTCATACTAAATGCTTACTTTAAGGAAAAAGATATTAAATTTTTGTATGCGTTGCCTAAAATGCAAATATTTCTTCACTTTTCTAAAAATTATTGACTGCCATTGGATTTTGTACTTTTTATAGATTAGAATAGGTTTTTTTCATGACATTAAAAGAGTGTCAGAGAAATAATACTAAAATGTTATTCGCATTGTTTAAAATAACCAAAATTAGTCTTCTTTTAATTAAAAATGATGCTATTTTATTTGAAATCAGTCATTTTTACCATCTTGAGACAAATCATCTAATCAGAATTGAGATATACTGAGAATTAAAATACTTAAACTTTTATTTTTGTTGAATAAAAATGCAGTTTTTGGGATACGATTGCTGTCAAGCAATCTGTAGACTTTTACCATTGACCATATGATACACTCCCTCACGTCATTCGTTTTATTCTAAACATTCAGCAACATCTCAGATTCTTATGATTGTCTTGCTTTAAAAGGTAAAAACAAGCAAAACAAATGAACATGAACAACTTTCCTGTAATGTTTTACTCATAATCTTCATGTGTGATATTTTCCTTGACTTATATGCGTGTTTTTAACAATACGGAAAATCAGAAATTATACAGTATTTATATTTAGTGTTTTTATAAATTTAGAAACACGTCAGAGGGAATTCCAAAATTTTGATAACTTGCGAGAGTTCTCTGAAAGACGATCGATAATTCTATTTCTGTCACAAGAACTGAAGTGGAGTATTTCTATATTTTACCGTTATGAAACTGATATTTGATACTGTACTCTCATAAAGAAATGGAGAACCATTCATCATATCATTTAATAAACGTTCTTGTTCATAATCGCAAGTCGCGGTTTGTTTATGTATTAATGCCCATGCGTGGTCTCACTAATTAGAGACAAAAAGAATTGTAGAGACAAAAAGCGTCAAGAAGCGACAAGAAGAATAATATTAGCAACAAGAAACTATTAAGCGACAAGAAAACATTTTTTTTTTATATTACTTATTCGAAATAAATATTAAAAAAATATGCAAAAGAAAACAATTTCAACGACAGGAAAGTTTATTTTGATAGGGAAAAAAATGAAACTTGTAAATCTAATTCAGTTGCTACATTTATTTACATGATATTTTATAAGGTATCATAGGAAGTATTACCTTTACCCTGTCGTTTTATGGTATTACTTTTACTTGTGTATAAGAACAATAATATATTTTGTCTTTTTACTTGTTTTTAAAACTTTTTTTGTACAATATATAATTAACTTGCAATATGCATTATTTCTGCATAATTGTCCAGAAAATACATACACAAATTGTGAAATACAAATTAAGAACTGACATCAAACAAGAGGAAAACAATTAAAATGTGAATATTTTTCATCATTTTATTTAGTGTATTGTCTCATTTAACGATATTTATCTTGTTTATGCATATATATTGAAGATTAAAGGAAACTGATGACAATCTTGAGTTTTCAACAGGTGTTCACTATTCGGTACAATTATTGTATATTCTGGTGCGTGTAATTGATGAAGGTGTTAATGCAGTGTGTTAATGGATGTTATTGTAGCAATTAAACAAAGGACACACACCTAGTTAATCTCATTTGATGCTCTTAATTGTGTATTACCTTAGAGTGAAGCCACAGCTAATGATGGTCCTATCGGGAAAAATTAATTGTATAGTTAGGAAGAAAATAATATTTCATGTTTTTGTTTTATTAAATCCTTCAAAAGGAAGGTGACAAATCTTTGTTTTTTATTTTCATTTTATAGCGTTTACATTTCCTTTGCTCTTACACATGTTTAATTTCTTCATCTATCAATATGATAATAAAAAGTACACAATCTCTTCCTCGATTTTTTTTTTATTTCTTCATCTTTCAATATAATCCTAAAAAATTATTTTGATGTATGTGATAACAAAATGAATTCTTGTCGCTAAATAGCTTCTTGTTGCTTTTTGTCACTATTTTTTTTTCTTCTTGTCGCTAATTAGTGAGACCCCACATGCGTGTAGTTTTCCTGATTTCAAGGGGTATCAGAGTGAGTGATTCCCCGCTTCATTGATTAATTTGAAACTCATGGGATTCTTTCTATGTCTGTCTGCATATCGAGGGCTAGTGTTGTTGCATAATTTCAAATCATATGCATAATTTAAATTAAAATAAATGTTTCATCGTAAAAATTACCTATAACACCCCTTCAGCAGAAATGGAATCTTCCATATTATCGTTTCGAGTTGTCTCCCTTTTCGAAGTATTCGTCAAGAAGAATTAACTCGTTAATGCCGATAAACGTCGTATTATATTAAGAACGATCTCAATGTAAACAGAGGAGTGTGTACGGAAAGGAGTCATGCTCTCTGACCCAAAGGAACTTCAATAATTAAAGAGTAAGAAATGGGGTTCCTCCTAAACTGGTCCGCCGTTCTATATATAGCTTCGCACCGAAGGTCAGTGTAGCGATATGTGTACACAACAGGGGTCCAGTTTAGGGTTCCTCCTAGAATTACGATGATAAGATACGGAAGCAAGTTAACTCGTACCACGGCATTGGAACCAAAAAAGTTAACTTGTACTACTGGGAAGTCGTACCATTCAGAAAAATATAACGTTTTATGGGTTTCTGTTTGTAAACTTGAGAAATAAAGTTGAATTACTTGAATTTTACACAGGAGTTAAATGAAAACTTGGACAAAAATAAAGAATGTTTAAAAGCATTAATGTTTTAACTGACCTTTCAAACTAGAACATAGGCGGATCCAGCCCCCCCCCCCCCCTTTTTCGTGGAAAAAATTTGGTTGATTATAAAGGGAATCATTGAAGCATGACTGGAGCGGGCCCCCTCTTAGGTCAGTCAGCGGGCTCCCCCTTAGGAAAAGTTCTGGATCCGCCACTGTAGAACTTAATCCAGAGGAAAGTTAAAACATTGCTTTAAAATATTGAAAACAACACGTTATTAATTTCTTGCGTCCGAAGCGCTTTTCTGGATTAACCTTCATCAGGAACGCTCAAAGCCAAACATTTGAAATCCGAAGATGTATAAGTACCGAAACCGTTGAAGAGCTGTATGTCAAAAATACCTAAAATAAATAGCCAAATTCATCTAAAGTCAACTTTGCCTGAGGGAGTTGAAACCTTAGTTTCTTAATAATTTATAAATTTATAAACACACAATTTTAGAAAAGTTTGTTTAATCATGTCAGTACCGAAATACTGACTACTGAGCTGATGATACCCTCAGGGACTGATAGTCCACCAGCAGAGGTATCGACCCAGGGATGTAAAATATTGAAAACAACACGTTATTAATTTCTTGCGTCCGAAGCGCTTTTCTGGATTAACCTTCATCATGAACGCTCAAAGCCAAACATTTGAAATCCGAAGATGTAACTGTACCTTATTAAAATTGAACATGTTGAAAATATATATATCCAATTTAAGTTAATTAAAGCTGTAATCCATGAACACAAATTGAATGCTATGTTTACAATTGTTGAAAGCCATGTGCTTTTTTGCGGGGAAAATGTGGACCCCCTTAACAGGAATCAGTTACATTTCATTGTTATTTATAGACAGTAAAAATAATTTTGGCTATCATTTCGACTAACTGCTAAGATTTAATTATTCATGAAAAATTTTCTTCGGGTGAAACTGTTTATAAATTATCTACATCTGCCATAGTATTTTCTATCCAATATACAAGGAACATTAGCTACAAATTGGTCATTGTACTTTCAAATTATATACATTTTACAGACTTAAGAGGTATTGGGTGAAAGTAACGTATATCATGTATATTCATCATTTAAAACCATTTGAATGCATTTAAATAAGTTGGTACGAGTTAGCAATGGTACAAGTTTTTTTTAGTGGTACGAGTTTCCAATGGTACAGGATAACTATAATTCGATAAAACACAATAAGTACATGGCTCATACACTTGTAACGGGGATTGGCTATTCTTTAAGTTGAGGGACTATATAGATTGTTACATTTTGCATGTGCAGTTGAATTAGTTAAGAGAATAATATTATCCAGCTATACCAGGGTTACTGGCCAGAAATGCTTGAGACTCACGCATGTTCATGCTTTTTTGCGGCAGTATTCTAGGATCTATTATTTTCCTCTTTGATCTTTTCAATTTTGGCCAAATCTCATGCATTTGTTTAATGAAAATTTGGCAGAACTGCTATACATGTGTCAATGAAAACTATGGCAATCGTATCCCCCAGAGCATTCTGCTCTTTGATTGATTAATTTTGATACAAATTATTAACAGTCATATGATTTCAGTACTTTTTGTACATCAGGATTGGCTGTTCTTTATAAAATATGCTAACTTTAAGGAAAAAGATATTAAATTTTTGTACGCATTGCGTAAAATGCAGATATTTCTTCACTTTACTAAAAATCATTGACCGCCATTGTATTTTTGTACTTTTTAGAGTAAAGAATAGTTTTTTTTTCATGATATTTAAAGAGTGTCAAAGAAATCACACTAAAATTTTATTCCCATTGTTTAAAATAAACTAAATTAGTCTTCTTTTTATAAGAAATGATGCTATTTTATTTGAAATCAGTTATGTTTACCATCTATGATCAGAATTGAGATATAATGAGAATTAAAATACTTAAACTTTTATTTTTGTGGAATTAGAATGCAGTTGTTGATTTATTTTGATACACATTATTAACCGTCTTATCATTTCAGTACTTTTTGTACATCAGGATTGGCTGTTCTTCATAAAATATGCCTACTTTAAGGAAAAAGATAATATATTTTTGTATGCGTTGCCTAAAATGCAAATATTTCATCGTTTTACTAAAAATTATTGACCGCCATTGGATTTTATTTACTTTTTATAGTTTAGAATAGTTTTTTTCATGAAATTCAAAGAGTGCCAGAAAATTCTTTCTTAAATCTTATTCGCGTTGTTTAAAATATCCAAAATTAGTCTTCTTTTTAATAAAATTTTATAGGCTTCCATTGTAACAGGAATATAAAAAGACCTTGATTATGATAAGTTCTTTTAAAAGAATTTTATCATGATAAGCATACAAAAAAAATAAATATAGACTACATCTTTCATTGATTGATCCTTTCATTTTGCTTTTACCGAGTATGTTTGGAAAATAATAAAATCAAAATCGCGATGTAGACACCGTTTTAGAACCCGCCGGGTTTGAAAATATATAACCTAATTAAAACAAAAGTACTATTCGTTAACAATAATATTTATGTAAGGTTTTATGTACATTTCTTTTCAATAAAACTTTGCTAAATTATTATTAATGAAGCAAAATGTATCATCATGATCATTGAACGTTCGATTTTCACTAGTCGCCATTTTAATTTAAGTAAACGAAACTAAGATTCCGTAATTTGTATTATTTTATCATGTGACGTATTACAGGTCAATCCGTCATCAAGGTCGATCGATTCTATACGTCCGATCAGTCAATTACCGATAGATCTTGACCTGATAAACAAATTAACCCTTCATATTTGCCCTTAATGCTTCGGTTTATCGAGTTATAAGCCAAAACCTGCATTTCACCCCTACGTTCTATTTTAAGCCATAGCGGCCATCTTGGTTGGTTGTCTGGGTCACCGGACACATTTTTTAAACTAGATACCCCAATGATGATGTGGCCAAGTTTGGTTAAATTAGGGCCAGCAGTTTTAGAGAAGATTTTAGTAAAGATAACGACGGACGCCAAGTGATGAGAACAGAAAAATGAATGGTAAGCCCATCCTTTTTCTTTTGGATGGAATATCAATCCAAATACCTAAATATTCAGTTTGGATGGATTTCCATCCTAACCCTAACTGTTTAAATGTGTGCCGAATTGACTACGTTAAGTGCCGATTTAACCAGAATTCAAATAATTTTGATGATGAAGGTACATTCGAATTTATGAAAATAGCACATTTCACTTTTAATAAAATATTAGCCTAAAGTTACCTGTATTTCGTACATGTCATGTCAGCATGTATTAAGCAATATGTTAGATGTATACTAGTAGTTGAATACTGAAAATTTCTGTGATCGTAAAGCATTTACAATCCTAAGACTGTGGAATCGATTGAATAGTGTAGACAGACAGGTAAATGAAATAATTTTTTTTGTCATTAGTACATTCAAATGATCGACTAACTACAAAGCACCGTATAATGTAAACGAACATTTTATAGTATTCTCCTTTTGAAAAACTGAACTTCCACTGTTCAATCAAGTTAAGGTGATCCTTGGGTGCTAACTGTTTGACATTTAACCTTTCAGGTATAACGATTCGTGATCCCTTTAATAGTACCCCATCAATAACTGATTATTCTTCTCGAAACAAAAGAGATTGTTTGATTTTGAAGTTTACTATTTAAAAATTTGTAATGTCTTGATCGAAATGTGCTGAAACTTTAATGATTGTAAATGCATCGCTCGGTACTTCATTTTGTGCTACGAAATAAGACTACAGGTCTTGAACTTGCGACAATCTCGAAAGGCAGTCTGCGCGGGTATGTTAAGGCATTTTTTTCAGGGGCAAATAACTCTTGTGATGCTCATGAATATTAATGAGTAACGTTGCGTCTCCATAGTGACGACGCTGTCCGCTTCATTTCTCTGGTCGTCAATCGCTCTTGTATTTTGATCTTTTTATTGATAAACTATGTAGAATTAGATAAATAATTATAATTTGTTGAAAATAAAAATTATATGTCACATTATTTTACAAGCCATAACTTGTATTGTATGAAAATCCTACTTGTCGATCTCGCAACGGAGGCGTGGCTTGATTTCCTTATTTGGAAAACCGATTCAACAGGAAGCTTGAAATCCACATGTTTTGAAAGGACGGGAATTTTTTGTTGCAAGAGGCGAATAATGGCCCATGTACCCAAGGATTTCAGCTTACAAGCCGAATTGTACGCCATAACTTGACTATGAGTAAGTATTCTGTCGTCTTTTTGCTGTTTTCTGTAGCCGACTATCTTCATTTTGACAAAAATCTACCATGAAGTTGAAATTCTCCCCCTTTTTTCCATCTGTTTTAGAAATTATCCCTGAACCAAGGAATTGCATAGTAAACTATGCATGAACTGTCTTAATTGCACTATGAGCTGTCCAGGAAATTTGTTATGCTATCACTTGTTCAAGTTGTTGGTGTAAAAAAAACTTAAGCCCTCCCCCCTAAATCCACCTCTGTTTGTCCTGTACCCAAGTGTAAATCTTATATATACAATATATACCCTTATTTTATTCTGTATGCTTCTTTTTACATATATACATGTTTTAGTTCTTTAATATGTATATGAATAGAAGGAGATGTAGGGTGTACATTCATTTGACATTGTACATTTTTTGTGTACAATATCATACATGTAACGTAAGGGTACCCAAATTGCACCGAGTACCCAAATTGCACCTATTTAGAAAAAATAGCAACGGAAATCTTACAACATTTCCTAGAGACTAAACAATTTGTATTTTTTTTATTTGATACTATATGCACGTCTTTCAACATAGGTAAACATATTTAGATATACACAAAACGTTCACAGTATTTATCAACAGATGGACTGTTTACTGAAAAAGCAAAATGTTCGAAAACGTCACCGTACGACGTCATCAAAACGTCATCTTTTTAAAATTAGCAAAAACAATATATTATAAGCATCCATTTTGTAAAATATGAAGAGTAAGCATGGACTAATATCCAATTTTTCAAAATATTTGAAGAAATTAAACAAAAGCTCGGTTATTAGACTTTTGACGATGTGAATTTAAGCATGGATGCAATTTGGGTACTCCTCATTACAGAATCCTGGATAGTTTGGAGGTTGATTCAAACCCATTTTTGTATGGCCTCAATATGGATTAAAAATCAAATTAGTGTACCTATACAATGAAGAAGGATAGGGCTTCAAAATAAACACAGTATGGACATATTTTACTTGATCATAAAAAAACGTAGGTGAAAAAACTGTCAAAATAGGTGCAATTTGGGTACCGTCAAGAGACAGCTACAGAAGTTCTTTATGTTCAACATTTTGTACTACCAGAATAAGGTTCATTCTGTTGCTATACTGGTCAGTCTTTATGAAATAAGTAACATGCTTAAAGGCCACACCAATTTTATTCCTTGTTTGACCAACCAACCCGCCCGCAACTATTTGTTTCAAAACAGGATATTGGAAATGCAATCATGTCCATTTCCCGCATCCTTTTTTGTAAATATAAAAAGATATAAACACTTGTTTTCAAATCACTGTCTTGCCTGTATTTATTGTTTAAAACCATTGTGTATAAGCACGCGACCACACTGTATAAATATCTTGTGCAATTTTCTTTATTAATAATTAAACCAATATATCCCAAGTGAGAGTACTCCGATATAAATATATAACAGAAAAAAATGCCTGAACATTTGTTTCCTTCCCCTTACTTACAAAATATGTTCGTTGTCAGAATTGCAAATATATTGTATGCCGGCAGAACAAAACAACCCAATACCTGTGTATGTACCTGTCAGGATTGATTTGGGGGCTTGTCGTTCAGTAGTTTGTTGTATGGTTCATAGCCTGTTATTTCTCAGTTTGTATATATATATAAGATTGTTTGTTTTCCCGTTTAAATTGTGTACACTAGTTATGTTGGGGTCCCTTATGCCCTTATACCTTGCTTTTAAGTCTGGGTCATAGCCCTAGCCTGTGTAAAAGGCCGATAAATGAATTTGTTATTATCAGGTTGGGAAGAACCCTTCCTCAAGTAAGGGGTTATTTTACTGTTATAGAAAAGAAAAATAAAATAAAGCAAGGATTTGTATAGTGCTACTAATCCTTGGAAAAGCTAAGAATTTTTTACTTAAAACAAGGAAAACTACATCATATTTGAAACAACTAAAAGAGGGGTCCACACTTTCTGAATAATATAAAAGTAAATGATATGTGTGATAATTAAAGTCGAGAAGTATAACAAAACTTATAGGCATGTTTTGACCATTTAATACCAGATAGCTATATAGAGGAGGGTAGGAGGGGTCCTGATCCCAAAATCCCGGGCTTAAAAACACGAAATCCTGAGGTCCTGAATTTTTTCAAAAAATAAATCCCGACATCCCAAAATGCAACAAAAAGAATTCCCGGATCCTGAAATCTCAAGCTCCCGGAGTCCTGATAAAGGACCTATCCCCCTCTATATAGTTCTTTCAGAAAATATAAGGCGTTTTCTACTAAAAAGTTTGTTTTTTTTACAAAAAATATATAATAACTTATACATTGTTACATGTATATGACCCCTCATAAAAGGGATTTCTATAACATTGTGGGGTGGTTCCCAACCTGATTATGACTTTGATGGAGATTTGTCTCTTTGGCGCACATATACCACATATATTATTCAATTATTCCTTGGTGTACAGGGAAAAACACGTCCTAAATTAAAAAAATGTCAGGGTACAAACTTATGATAAATCAAGCTTTAATATCATGAATATTGTCAAAATCTAATATTTTATGCTTCACCTAAAACAATTGCAACACTGGGTTGCTACATGTGTATATACACATGTATGGTGTTTAATGCTTATTTGGTATAGGCTCGGAAGTTAGAACATTCACTGTTCTGAAATGTACCTGTATAATAATTTAAAAAAATAAGGCAGCAACCATTTGATTTTCGGGGGGGGGGGGGGGGGGGGGGGGGGCTATGTTTTTTTTTGGGAAAAAAAGTTTGTTTCCAGTTTTTGGAGAAAAAAATAATTTGTTTTTGATTCTGAGAAAAAAAATTTGTTTGTTTCACCCTCAGCTGCCACTATCATGACTATTTATAATGCTAATATTGAAATAAAAAAATTTGTCCAGTAAAAAAAACATAGCCCCCCCCCCCCCCCCGAAAATCAAATGGTTGCTGCCTAAGACATAAAATAGATTTGTCGTTTCAGAAGCGTTCACCAAAAAGTTGTGATTGGCTTCACACGTACTAAATATTTGAATTCCATTCAATGATGTGGCGTTATTTTCATTTTGGTGTACGAACAGTGAGATGACCATTTACCAATATAGTCCTATATTATCATGTATATAGATTCGGGAAAAGGCTAATTACCTACATGAACCTTTTTGTTTCAAATTGGAGGCTGGAAACATGCATATATGAATTTAAATTCCTTTTGGTTTGACTTAAATTAAATTATCTAATATGAAAAATATGTGATATGAATGCAAAAATGACAACTCTCCAGAAGAGAACAAAATGACACACAAATTAACAACTATAAGTCACGGTAGGGGCCTTCAACAATGAGCAAAGACCATACCGCATAGTCAGCTATAAAAAACACCGAAATTACAATGTAAAACAATTCAACATGTTCAAACGAGACAGGCACATATATTTACATACACACTTAATGAAGCGGAGTTATTTTTATTTTTGCGAAAACTTGTTATTTTGATAGTTAGTGAGTATTTTACAAAATGTTAGGTGGATATTGTTAAGTTTTTAACACATCTCTTTTCACAGAAGTTTTGCATGTAAGTTTGGATTACAATATAATCATAGATACTGTTATACTGCTCACTGGATGTTTTTTTTTGTACACAATTGTCAATTGTTACTTTTTGTATTACAGGTTCAAGATGAAAATGATGAGAACAAAAGTGCAAAAGATACGTACATTGCAATACGTGACTGCAGGATGTATGAACAGAAAACATGGACAACCATGTGTTCACGGCAACATAACTTTTTGAAATTGAATAAAGATAACTTTCCAACCAGAAGTTCCACAGTGTGATCATGGTGATGTCAAACAGCATGTTAACTCAGCTTAAAGGTGAAAGGAGGACCAAGTTTTTGACACCCACTTTTTCTTGCCTGTTTTTTCTGGACAGAAAGAAAACCCTCCATTTAAATAGAATGCAGAAAGTGACTGTTAAATTGTAAAATTAACGGGACCTACAGAATGACAGATGGAAACATGTGTAGAGAAAAAACCTCATGTTATCTATAAAGTAATTCAACATCTTGTAGCAGCCTCGTAGAGATCGTTCCACAGCAGTAAAGAATGGTCAAAGATGACCAGTTCTAATTTCAACATGAACACAGACATGTCAGACAGAGATTAATCTAAACAATTACAATTTGATTAAAAAGAATTTGGGCACATATACATGTACCTTGTACAATGTTGTACCTGTATAGCATGTATAGTGGAAAAATTACATGTGCAATTTATGACGGACAGAAGACCAACAAAACAGGGCTAAATGTTATAGATAACTGTAAATTTACATTATGTTCATAAGAACAAACAGCAGTATCAACATTTGAACAGTAACATCATCCATTAATTTTTTGTCAAGCATGTGTATCAAACCATTAATTTGATTAAATATTTCTATTTATGCATTGTTCTTACATGACATTTCATGAGCAATTGAGCCAGTTTGATTTCAGATTTTTATGAAAGTTCTTGGATGTTTCATGATGTTCATAACAACTATTTATAGGTTACTGTACAGCTTTCAACAATGAGTAAAACCCTTTATCATTTGCATTTATACACACAATTACATTTGTACATGAGTTATGCTACCTTTAATACTCAAATTAACAAATAATGACAGACAGCAACTAAAAAAGGACAACATATGCGTAAGCTTAAGCATGTTGAGAGACTGGCACATTAAATGTGACATAGTAAATATAAAAAGAAGATGTGGTATGATTGCCAATGAGACAATAGTCATGTGATAGTAAACATGTTTTTGAGAGTTTTTCTGTGAAATTAACATATATCATGTATATCAGATTAAGAAAGGGCATATCATCTACATGTATGGGTACATACAAAATTAAGAAAATGTTGTTTCATTGCTAATGAGACAACTTTCCCTAGCACGGGCAAGCAACTAAATGATGTAAAAATAAAAAAAATAAAGGTCAGTGTTAGGCCTACAACTACGAGCAAATTTTATACAACATAGTCATTTAGCTGAAATGCTCGTCTTGAAAATTGTACTGCCTTTAACAATTGAGGGTGTTGCAGTACAAAATTCAACCTTGAGAAATCCTTAGAAAATTATGTAAATAATGACAAATGAAACATGCAGTGGTGAATACAGGTTCAAAGTTTGAGATGCAGGTTGTTCAATAGAAGGTGGTACCATGTACTTTTATTTCTAATGTTACGGAAAGTTTCATGTACATTCACAAGCTAAATTTAGGATTTTTATACATTGTATTCTTGCAATATACTTTGTATTTAAGAGAATATTTAAAAGAATCTACTATAAGGTAAAGAGTGTCGGTCAACATGAATGACATGTAGATATCAATGAATACCAGCAATTGATGAAGTTCAAACTCAGTCATGTCTGTATACAATGCAGAAAAAATAAAACAAAATTATATAAATTAATAGCTCAATCAGACTTGATTGATGTTAAACACACAAAACATGCACAAGGACTCATAAAGAAATATTTAAAGAAGTTAAACATATATAAAAGCAACAATCTGGTACATGTACTAAACATGAATCCCAGTAAAAGTTTTACATGAAGTATGCTCCATTTTTCTGTATTTGGACAGAAAACATACTTTCAGTCGTGGTAAATCATACAGATACATTGTACATGTAATCATAAAATATTGCCATTTCCATTATCAAAATAAGACACAGATGAGACTTCTATCATTGTCTTTGCTTATTTATTTTTCTTCCGTAAAGTCCTATACCACATATTGCCTATTGTAAACCACTCAAACACTACATGTACAGTACTGAAAATTCAGAAATAATTGAATGCGAATAATGTGACTAGGTAAATATCGCAATAATAAGAACTTGCATTGTAACTGAAACATGCTGCATGAAGCACATTTATGAGGAATTATTAGAAATCTCAATAAATAGATATTTTTTAGTGAAATTGAGAATGGAATTGGGGGAATATGCATGTCAATGAGACAACCCAACCAAAGAGCAGATAACAGCTAAGGCATCCATTCTTGAATAATTGCAATAATAAATGATCATATACTTGAAATAGTGTATAAGATGCATGCAAAACTTTCAGTAATATATAGTATTTACAGTTTTAAAAAAAAATGCTGGGTGATTTTACATGTTTTATAAACTGATTTTATTTTAAGTTTATCCAATTTTTTTAAAGATGGGCGCGGGTCAACAAGAAATATGTAACAGTGGGGATCCAGAAATTTTCTAAGAGGGGGCCAGCACCAGTCACGCTTCATTAATTCCATATATAAGCAACCATTTTTTTTTCCAAAAAGGGGGGATCAGGGCCCCCCTCTAAATCCGCCTATGTGTTTGCAATACATGGTCACACAAAGACTTTAATGCAACATGTCTTGTATATCAAATAAGGAGATGTAGTATAATTGCCATTGAGACAACTATCCACCAATCGCAAGTTCTAATGAAATAGCTATATAATTAAGTAATTACACTATAGGCAAATACCTCCTCTGACAATGAGAAAATTTATACTGAATAGTGTCAATAGTGGGCTAAATATGGCTTGGACAAAAATTCAATTGAGAAACTAAACAGCCTAATATATAAAAAAAAACAGATATGTCGATAGACATGAACCAAATTAAAGCCAGCCACTGTCCCTTTAAAACTGTAAAACACCAACACAAAATATTTGTTTTGGTCACAAAATCATTTTTGAAAATGAAATGAGATGTTTGATATATGTACACAAAATGTATGATGGATGAAATGTAATTGCATGCCAGTACTGACTGGGACATCAATTTTGGAAATGAATATCCTTGCCTAGTAAGTTGGAACCCTGCCCCCCTTTACTCTGGGTTGGGACCCCCCCCCCCCCTTTTTTTTAAATGGCTGGATCCGCCCCTGACATGTATATATAGAGAACTCAGACAACCAACATATACACTATAAGACAACTTTTTAAATTTCAAGCCACCAAATTTACATAGTGATTGGTATTACAAATTATTTATGAAGGTGGAACTGCACATATTTTGTCAGTCTCTTTTTCCGGGAAAATTCGACATTCTACATACAGTTGAAACCTGAAAAAGTGTTTGCACAACTTGTTTTACTATCGTCGGTTACTACAAAGGTCAAATGATTTCAACGGATATTGTCAATAAGATTAATTTATGTTGAGGTTTAATAATGTAAATACTCCAGCATCGTCAACTGTAACAACAGAGTTGCGGTTCTTTGATGATTGTTCGGGTCGCCAGTGCGCTTGAATGACATAGACAATTTATCGAAACCATAGAAACGAAATCTAAATTCACAAAAAGCGGGTTACCAGAGACGATATTTCTCAAAAAAATCAAGTGAAATAGAAAGCTATAGTTATAACCTAATAGAAAAGTGCTGCGCGCTTAATGAATATGAAACTGTAATCAAATTAAGAACGAAACTGTGTACAAATTTAACGTTATATGCTGCCGGGTAAACTAAAAATATTATTTTAATTTAATATGTTCACTTCTGGAAAATCGCGCAGCACTTTTAAGCAACGGGAAAGCACAGGGATTCGTTTAAAAAAAAAATTGTTGATTTTTATTCAGTGTAGTAACCCGCTTTTTGCCAATTTGATTAAGGCATTTTACCCCTGTGGAAGTCACGTGACCTAGGCGATCATGACCAAAATTTCGGTTTACTGAATCCTTACTACATGAAAATATAAATTCAACAACTAAGATTTATGAATTGTTGTCAAAACAATTTTATTCTTGAAATATTATATTTTGCCCCTATTTGCGTTTAAAAGTGCCTTAACCTACCTGCGTGCTGCATTTTGAGGTCCTGGTTCTGTACTTATCCTTAAACTTATACGGCTATAAACGCATCGCCCATCTATAAATACGAGCTGGTTGTTTAGATGTCTTCGCGGATTATTCAATGTGAAAAGTCTAAAATAAGTTTTATGGTTCAATAAATTCAAAATAAATAATAGCCATTTATTAAATGAGCAGGAATATGGACAGCTCTTGTATTTCCTTTTTTCCGAGCTCTTGCATTTAAATCATCCTCTGTAACAATTCATGTAATTCTTTCCCTTGATCCGTCAAGGTCTTCATCAAAATCTCAGTTTGGGCATCCATCATTCTCTTCATTAGCTAAATAAATATCTTTTTCAGAGATTGTAAATATACAATAGTAGTCTAAAATTCTGTCAAATCAATACCTTTTTAACTTTGATTTACTGTTAATATACATGTATGGCAAAATTTATGAAAGACTTATGTAATGTTCCTAATTAGATATAATATCAAAATCTTCAAACATGATGCAAAAATTGAGGTCTAAGTAAGTTTTTTTCAAATTCCTCTGTAACGTGACATGTTTTAATAATATGATTTATATGACTTTTAGAAAATATCACAGAAATGTTTTGAATGGAATAAGAAGGCAGTCACAGATAAATATGTTTTCTTTTATACATTGGTTAGAGGTATAGGGGTTGGTTGAGATTTCATAAACATGTTTAAACCCATCGCATATTTGCGCTTCTCGAACAAAGAGCTTCGATTCTTTTGATCTATTTCTGAACAACCAACATTATGTTAATACCAATATTTCATGGTTATTTAAATGTATGCATACATCTTCCTGTACTGCACTGATAACTTTTTGTAAGTAAAGATTTTCCATCATTTTAAGAGTTTCCTCATAATTTGAACTTGATCGAATAGTCAAGTCAGTGCTTGGCAATTGTTGTGTTGTGTAACTTCTTACTTGCTTGAACTTTCTGTCTGCCTAATCATAAATAATCCATCCTGTAGATGCACTCACAAATTGGGGTATTTTGGACTTTTTAAGAATCAGAAACAGTTGATTTCTGTAATGATTCAGACATATATCAGAAACAATATACGTGAATAGTGTTATTTTGATAGAGGGACTAAATAATGTATCCATAGAAAGGTTTAAACTCCTTCAGGCAAAGTTGACTTTACATGAATTTGGCTCTTATTTTAGGTATGTTGATCACTATAAAGGTTTCAACTCCTTCAGACCAGTTTGACTTTATATTAATTTGGCTATTATTTAGGTATGTTTGACAGCTTCCTTCATTTTACATGATTTACCCAACGCCCACTAGGTGCCTGGTACCGACATACCCAATTTGATAAACCAGCTTTCTGACGTATATCAAAGAACTCAACAATCAAGCGTGCCTCAACTTTTGCGAGGAAATTGAGAATACTACGAAGGTATACAGGACGTCATCTAGAATAGGTTTTCCTGTTTGTCCCAAAAATTATTCAAACATATGTAATACTGAAGTCAAAAGAAGTGGCTATACATATACCATTTATCTCCGCTTTTTTTTTTACTAAAATAAATTAAAACAAAGCGGATATAAAACCTTTACATAACATAAGCAACATGACGGGTGCCACATGTGGATTGATTGATTGTTGGTTGCTTAACGTCCAGTGGCAAATATTTCATGCATATTCAGGACGAGAAAAAATTCACAATAAATACAATAGGTAGGTTGGTTCGATATAGGGGCATCTGGGATGGTCAGTGAAATTTGGACTGCCACTGGAAAATGAGGGTATAATGGATTGGGACAGAAATTTTGCCTAGCAACGGGCCACCCATGGACCCCTCAAAGAGTTTTTGCAAGGGTTCATAACGTGCAAAGAGCGTGGCACTCTTCTACACGAGACATCGGATTTAACGTTCCCGTTCTGACCGGACGTGACAACAGTATCGTAACTATATCCCTTTTTTATAAGTCTATTTAAAGGTTTTGATGAGTATCTATGATGAGTTTTTTTTACAATACTTTATATATAATTTCTTTTCACCATATGTTTAATGTTTGTTATAGATGAGAGTACTTGATAGTCTTTTAAATTTAGATAGCATCATACTACTACCCCAAAAATTATTTCTAGCTTTATATAATGAATTTGGGAGAGAGTATGCATTTGTTAATAAAATATGAATTTAAAACATCAATGCATTTCCAATATTTAACTTATATTTAAACACAACTGAGAATAAATTATCGAATCTCTCGAATATTACACAAATTATACACCAATTAGTTATGTGGTTGTGCACATATACATTGATGATTTCGGTAAAAGACTTTGCATAACCTTTTGTTTCTAATGTTTCATCGATTGCAATTCATTTATATACATCTATTTATGCAATCAAAACAGATACTTAGATGTCCTAATCTTTGGAGTAAAACGTGGTCGAAATTTAGTATTGTAACGAGCTCGCCTTTCGCTACAATTTTTGGTTCAGTGCAGTAAGTGTCTCAATTGCGAGCATGAACCGATATCGTAACTAGATGGCTAGACAACTCAAGATTTTCTTAGGATAAATGATTTCATAAGCGTTGGTATAGTAACTAACAAAAAGTCTTTATATAAAATGGCAATAATAGCTGGTCAGTTTTAACCACAATTCCTGGTATAGTTTTAAACACGATTCTTGGTAGTTTTAACCTCAGTTATTGGTATACTTTAACCATAATTATTGGTATACTTTAACCACAATTATTTGTATACTTTAACCATAGTTATTGGAATAGTTTAACCACAGTTGTTTGTATACTGTAACCACAAGTATTGGTTATCTTTATCCACATTTAGAGGTATATTTGAACCACAATGTCAGTGTATATCGACAGACTAAACACCAAAGTGTAATTTCAAACGCGCTTTATAATAGAACTGACCAGTCACGTGATATCTTAACAATTTATTTATATAAGGTACATCAGTAACATAAATTCAATCAGGTGAAACAAATATAAACCGGTTTACTACAGGTAAACAGGTAAACCAGAAAAATTTTTAATATACACAATAGTAGAATAACACGATAAACATGATGAAATAATAGAAACAATAATAACATGAATAAGTGAATAATTAGGAAGTAACATTGCCCCCTCTTAGTTGACGTTTGTCCTCAAACAGCCTTTTTGTGTTTATGATTTCTGGTCTGTTTGTTTGTTCAATCATCCGTCTGTCCCGTGACAGATTAAAGTTTTTAGTCAAGGTAGTTTCTGATGAAGTTGATTCTTGTTTGTATATGTTGTCAACAATTATATTGTGGTATGAATGTTTTAATGAATGAATGAATGAGGTGGTCCTCAATGAAAATAAAAAAAAGGTAAACCTCCACCACGGATATTATTAACATATATGTCTAATTGGGTTTAAGATCAGATCAATATCCCACATAATCCCATTTTCTTACCGGACTTGATATTTATAAAGACATTAGATTCTCGGGGTATCAACCTGATCTAACACCTTCGTATCCGTATGTTATTTATATAATATAGAATTAATTAACATACGCTGCATAGTCTGTTTATAATTAAAATGTGCTTTGACTGTATGGTCCACTCTTTATATAAAATATATTTAAGAATATAGATCAGAGCATTCATGATATTTAAATATGTATTTTTGTTTCATATACAGGATCCAGAACACTGAAATTTCAGAGGCACCTTAGTGTTAATGACCTAAAGCAAAAGTTTAAAGACATTTTTCATCTGACTGGGACTTTTGTTTTAAAAAAAGCTTTGTTAGATGAAATGTGTGGGAAATTCCTCCTTACCAACATTATAGCAGCAACAGTTAGGGAGATGAAAATAGAATGCAAGGTCCAAGATCTATATTTTGCCAGAAAATAAATCTTAATTTTCAAAATCTGCTAGTTGAAGAGTCATTTATAACAAAAATCACACTTTAAAAGGAATTCTATCATTTATAGGAATACATAACAAAGTTTTAATTTAATCCCTTAAGTTGTTCCAAAGTTAAAGAGGAGAAAACAAATCCATTTATTTACAGGCTTGAATCTCTGTGATAAACATTACTTCTTATTCTTGAGAACTTTGAACAGTATTTAAAAACAAAACTTGACATCAAAGTCAGTGTTCTTCCACAAATTTGAAATAGCATCTTGGAATACATGCAAATTTGAAATACAATCTTGTTTTTAAAATTATAACATCAAAGCATAACCTGAATTTGTTTTTCATATACAATGGGAACTAGTCAAACAGGTGATCAGCCACAGAGCTTTTAGCTTGATATTATATTGAATTAAAGATTATGTAAGGCTCTTACAGAAATAATAAGGAACAATTATAATTGTTTCTGGTGTTTTAATTAATATATTGTTACTGGTTCTTTGGTCCTATTAATCCTTAGTTTATGATCATTTAGATCTCGAGATCTACACATTAAAAAGACTATATAAATTGTATAAAGAGTTTATTATTGTCATTTTTTAATAGTCCCAAAGACTTTAACCATCACCTGTTACATCTCCATAGGCTTTATCAATATTGTCATATAAATGATTTTATATAAATACAAGTTATGAATTATTTTTCACATTTTTTTTTAGATTGAGACTGAAGATGTGTCAGATACTACTTCAATCAATGCAACTCCTCAAGACATGGATTTGGTAATATATTCATGAAATTATGTAAAAACAATGTTACAATGACAATGTACAAACGGATGTCAAAATTTTAATTCCATTGCTTTTGGCATTTATAAAACAGACAGGGTCGGTACTTGGTTCTAGAGTACATCATGGAACACTATTAATCGGATCATTGTGATTTATATTTTAAAGATCAATGACTCGTGGGTTAGACTGCTTTTGTTTTGTTTTGTTTTTAGGGCCATTCAGAGTTGACTGCTTATAATTGAAAAGTTCCTTCCTTGTTGAAAGTCATGTGGTATACTCTTGATTTTTAAATACAGTAGTGTTACCCTTATCAATTCCTATGTACGTACATATGTCTGTCACACTTTGGTTAAGCTGTTGGTTTATGTCAAAATCTTCATATTAAAATATTAATGTTAAAGAGAAGAGTACCATTCAGACTTGAATACTACAGTTCAATTTCATCAGTGTTAATTTATTATCTATATTTATCTTGACTTTATATACTGTTAAAAATTCCTTTCTATATTGTATTTGAACAGGATATTCAGCTAGCAAGACCAAGAGCACATGTACAGAGGTCATCAAGTATCAGAATTTTGGCAGTCATTGCAAGTGCTGCAGCTGATTAAATAGTTTGTAAATATATTTGTAAGTCATAAGTCATGATTTTAATTATATGAGGAACAGGAACTGTCAAAACAAAAAAAAAGTGTATGAAAAGCACATAAATTGGTGTCATCAAAAGCGTGAAATAAAGTTGTCCTGTAATATTGATATAATTTAATTTTACCTTTGCACATGTTGCATTTGATCTACTAGTTTAAGAACAAATATATTTGTTTATATATAAATATATACACAACTTAATTATGAAGCCCAGGTATTATGATCCTTAAAAAAAGATAAGTAGATATGTATATATGTATATTTTTTTCTCTCTATTTCAATACTTTTCAGAATCCCTTGTAAGTATCATTGGATTGGTGTTGGATGTATAGATGCACATTATAGTCACCATTTTACACGTTCATTAGCTAACACTGTCAGAAAGTTTCTATCAAAAAGTCTAGCTGTTTTTTTACAAAATTTATGAACGTTTATAAAAAGAAGTTTAACTGAAATCAAGTTAATTTACATAAAACGATTTTTTTTATAAAGATTTGATGCAAATATTTTCAGAAGTTCTTAGAATTATTCAAAGCAATATTCAAATCATACTAAAGAAGATGATGGGAAAAGACGTTTCGTTAGAGGAATTTTTTAACTTCTCAACAAATCATTAGTCTTTTGTTAATGGATTACAGGAAAATTCAGCAGTCCTAGGAGAACTTATTACAAATATTAGAGTTGAACTCTCATGATGTGGTCATGCTTAACTGTTGTTTATTGTACCTTATATCATTAGAGATCTAGTGAAATTTTAATGATTATGTTAGTCTAACCGATTTATAATTTTAAATAAAATCATAATCCACCATTGATCGATTGATGGTTGCTTAACGTCCAGTGGCTAATATTTCATGCATATTCAGGACGAGAGCGTGGCACTCTCTTAACACGAGGCATCGGATTTAACGTCCTCCTTCTGACCGAACGTGTCTGCGAACTTGATACATCCCGCACAACCTAACGGACGCCCCACTTCGGCAAGCGTTTTGCTGCCGGTCGGGAGAAGACCAAGTGACCATATTTCTATACCCCAGTCACCTTTGGGGGGGGGGGGGGGGTAAACCAACATTGACCTAAGATTTTAAAGTGACCAGGGTTTTTCTGTTACACATATAATGTATTATTTCAGTTTTCACAATACACGAGTATCCATTTACAATTCTGACACAATGAAGCTGTTGTTGAAGTATGTTAAGGAGGGCATGGATGATAAAGAAAACTGGCAATAATAAAACCAAATTTCAACTTATCAACCTGCTATGACATACATGTTGAATGACTGTTATCGGTATAACCAAGCAATTACCTACTTCTTGGTTCTTAACAACAACTCGTTTCCGATTGGAGATTTCAATCTTTTTCCATACACCACTTTAAATAAAAATTTAAAAAACAAAACCAAACTACCAATAAATTTATTGACTCTAAACATTAAACTATATTATATTTGTTTTTTCTTATTTTACAGCTACATCATGTAGATTCAGGCTAGTTATTCAAACCAAATCAACAAATTCAACAATTTCAGACGCTGACGATGCTTACAGTTGTGATTTTGATGACACCAGGGAGGTCAGTTATGACTCCGGATTCCCGAAACCTGAGCTCATTTCCAGTTTGTCACGTGCAAGTGACGCCATTAAAAAAGTGTTTCTCAAGTCTCTCCAAAAATTATATGTTGGACAATCAACAAAACTTGTTAAACAATTCTTTCAGCACAATTACGAGATTAATAAGAAAACGTTGCTAACTCATTAATACAAGAGGACAACTTATTAGACATCTACCACATACGTGATAGTAGTGATAACATTACGGCATGTCGGAGAAATGAGATGGTTTTAAAAAACTTTGATAAAGTATCTAGTTCAGACAAAGTATGTCTTCCAGACATAGTTTTTAAAACTATGTGCTGAAAATGGTATAAAACAACCACCAGACAAATTTAATCATATCAATGCATTATCAGCAGTTTTTTTGCAATAATTCAAATACAAAGAAGTAATTATCTTAATAAAATTTTCATTTTTTTTGGGTGTACATGTTAGTTATGAAGAGCAATATTTTATTTTAATAAGTTTTTACATGATTTGTTTTCTCTTTAACAGCGATTTTTGGAGATTGAAAAGTAAGAACAGTTTTGATGATCAAGAAAAAGTATTTCTAAATGAAGTACAGGACCTTCCTTTTTCAAGTGCTCTTATTAATGACAGTGTAGACCTTTAAATTGTTGACAAGTTTTCTTCAAAAGAAGCAATGATTGATGTGATGAGTGTAGTTATGAAAAACAATGAAAACTCATTTCCCAACGGTAATGCATGCTAATGCAACCATGGATTGTTGGTTGATTAACGTCCAGTGGCAAATATTTCATGCATATTCAGGACGAGAACAAGTTCACAATAAATACAATAGATAGGTTGATACAATAGAGGCCATCTGGGATGAGAGTCGGGTAAATTTAGACTGCCACTGGAAAATGAGAGTATATTGGATAGGGACAGCAATTTTGACTTGCAGCAGGCAACCTACGAACCCCTCAAAGAGCGTGGCACTCTCTTAACACGAGGCATCTAATCTCATTCTATCATTTTTATTTTAGACTCCCATACCACCTAAAGGCAAACAAAAGTAAGAAAAAAGAAATGTCAAAAATCAGATTTTTTTTCCCTTTTAAAAGGGTCATACCTGTAGAACAGTCCAAGAAAGTGACAGCACCAAAAATTAAACTTTATCTGTATAATCTGGCAATGAGTATTGGATATAAGTTTCATAACATTGGTTGCAGCAAACTGAAAGTTAAGAACAGAAACAAACAAAAATCATATTTTTTTCCTTTTGTAAAAGGGTATAACTCTTAAACGGTTAGATTGATGCAGCAATCACAATTCGAAATTGATCTGTGCGCAGTGATGTTAAGGTTGATCGCCAGACAAAATGAGCCAAAAAATGACGTTTTTTCAGTGTCTGGCTTAAAAAGAGGAAAATGGCATCGGTTCAACATCATACTTGCATTTATGTATTCTGGATATGTTTTTCTTTAAAAAAAAATATACAAACTATATTTAGACTATAAATGTTGGTCACGTGATGTATCTAAATTGAAAGTAGACACACTGCTAAAAAAACGGGACAGAACAAGGGCATACTGTTGATAAAATTTTATAAACCAGGTATCAATGACTTGGAAATCATCTATATTTTATTAAAAATACATGGCAAAGTTTTATATTACAGTATGTTTAAGTGAAAAGATGAGCCGAAATGGCTACAAGCTAAAAAAGACGGATTTTCTCCCTTTCGTTTCAGTTTCTAGACTAAACCCGTATCTATGTATTCTTTGCCACTATGCAAGAAATTGTTAAAAAACTATACTCTTTCAGACAGAAAAAGAATTTCTAAAATAAAATGTTCGTATGCCCTTGTTCTAGTCCGTTTTCATTAATTAATTGACAATATAAAAGGTAAACATGACTTTTAAAACGTTTGGATGACGTGACGAATTGTAAACGTTGTCCGTCAACGGGTTCATTATCCGGTTTGCCAAGTCTCCACAAGACGTGATTTTTATTGATAAAAACTTCCAATCATTTGTTGTACTAGATGAACTCTGAGAATGTTTTAACAAAATATTTAAAATATACCTATAAAAACAAAACCTCTTACAAGGTTAAAAATTTCAGTAGAACCAAGGGCTCTTTAAGGGGTTACAATACCCTACTGTATGGTGTGTGGTTGATATATTTTTTTTACTGCATTAATCATTTGTATTTTATACTATTTTAACTTACCTTAATGGAATTTCCCCCCATGCATTAAAACTATTGGATACTCATGCATAAGCTCTCTGGTTACAAATATATACAACAACCCCCTGTTTGCCCCTTTTGACATTTGACGTTTTTTCCCAATTTTTTTTTCTTCTTTTGTATGAATGATTTCTGATTTGTTTGATCAATAATGAGTGTTAACATGCTAGTTCATTTTTTTTAATCCTAGTTTATTTTTTGAAGAACTCCAAGAGGCACCAATAGGGACATATGGTGATGATGTTGATGGAATGGAAGTATGCATACAATTTCGTTTCAAGCTACCTCTTGAAAAATATATGTTTAATGTTTAATAGTAAATTAAAATAATATGTATATAATTCATAATTGTGTTGACTTTTTCACTAACATTTGAACTTTCCTTTTCTTTCTCCTCCACAATGCACCTCATATAAAAAAAACATTCAAATCTTTTTCATTTTTTTTATTTATTTCAAATACATTATGACAAATTTTTGAACAAAATAACAAGAACTACAGCAAACATTTCTTTTTACAAAATATTTGAAAAATGTAAAATTTTCTATGAATATTCATTGGAATCAAGATGGCAGACAAGCAGACTACACATCCATAATGAATACATGCAACTTTGCTAAAATATTTATAACAAGATCTACAAAAGACAAAGAATCTATAAAATACTGGGATGAGAAGTCTAAACCTCAATTACAAGAACCTCTCAAAACGCCTTCAGCTCCTAAATATGATACCACCATCAGTCCAGCTCAAAGATTTAACTCCTACAATAATTATATTACTGGGTGTCCAAAAATGGCAATCTCATTTGATAAATTCAGACGTAGTCTTCCTAAACTTGAAAAGAAAATTACCACCAATTCAAACTGGTCCAATTCAAACAAGACTCAGGACAAGACCAAATATATAAAGTCTTTTTCGTTATATGCATGGGACAAGTTAACTCTACAAAAAAAGAATAACCATACAATATAGGATTGCAAAGCATGTCTTGTTACTAATTCAGACATTGCCTCAAGCCACTGCTCTTATCCAAACAAGAACAGAGACCTTGGTGAGCTATGTACCAATATAACAGATACTATATTGGAGAATTATCCATCAACATCAAAGGGCGTCGAAAATGAAATTCAAAACTGTGTACAAATTTTATCTCCTATAGCAGAGAAAAAACTTGGTATTGATTTAATAAAATCTGTATCAAAGATAATGAAATTAACACCAAAAAAGAGTTTTTTGGAAAAAAGAAAAATAGAAACCACATGCAATAAAGAAAACAACACTAAAATCATGAACCAAATAGTTGCAAATGATGCTGATGTCAAGAATTTTTTATCTTCGGGTAAATCATACAATCAGCATGACAGGGACAGACTTTCTGCATACCATATAAGTCACGAGGAGGCAGAAACCTCTATGTTGAATAGGGTACAAAAAGAACAAAAAGGAACTAGAGGCTCTCAAGAGCCTGTGTCGCTCACCTGTTACTGTATTTACTGATGCCGGTCATCTTGGTTGGTAGGTGGGGTCATTAAACACTTTTTTTTTAAATAGATACCATAGTGATGATTGTGGCCATGTTTAGTTTAATATGGCCCATAGTTTTAGAAAAGAAGATTTTTGTACAAGTTACAAAAATGACGAAAATTTGTTCAAAATTGACTATAAAGGGCAATAACTCCTTAAGGGGTACTCTTACAATTTTTATCATGTTGACTTATTTGTAGATCCTACTTTGCTGAACAAAATTGCTGTTTACAGTTTATCTCTATCTATAATAGTATTCAAGATAATAACCAAAAACTGCAAAATTTCCTTAAAATTATCAATTTTAGGGCAGCAACCCAATAACGAGTTGTCAGATTCATCTGAAAATTTGTGAGGGGATAGATCTTATTCTGATGGACATTTAAATCTTGAAAGATTTGCCCTAAATGTCTTAGTTTTAAAGATATATATCAAAAACTGCATTTTACCACTATGTTCTAATTTTAGCCATGTCGGCCATTTTGTTTGGTAGGCGGTGTCATTGGACACATTTTTCAAACTATATACCGCAATGATAATTATCGCCAAGTTTGGTTTAATTTGGCCATGTAGTTTCAGAGAAGATTTTTGTACAAGTTACAAAAACTGATGAAATTTTTTAAAAAATTGACTATAAAGGGCAATAACTCCTTAAGGGGTTGACTGACAATTTTGGTCATGTTGACTTATTAGTAGGTTTTACTTTGCTGAACATTATTGCTGTTTACAGTTTATCTCTGGCTATAATAGTATTCAAGATAATAACCAAAAACTGCAAAATTTCCTTAAAATAACCAATTCAGGGGCAGCAACCTAACAACGAGTTGTCCGATTCATCTGAAAATTCTAGGGCAGATAGATCTTGACCTGATTAACAATTTTACCCCCATGTCAGATTTCCTCTAAATGTTTTGGTTTCAAAGATATAAGCCAAAATATACATTTTACCCCTGTGTTCTATTTTTAGCCATGGCGGCCATCTTGGTTTGATGGCCAGGTCACCGGACACATATTTTAAACTAGATACCCCAAGGATGATTGTGGCCAAGTTTGGTAAAATTTGGCCCAGTAGTTTCAGAGAAGATTTTTGTGAAAGTTTACGGACGACGGACGCCAAAAGATGAGAAAAGCTCACTTGACCTTTCAGGTCAGGTGAGCTAAAAAATGTACCCAAAAAACACCATGGCAATTTTACGTCCTACACTTTTGACAAGGATATGTTCCTAGACGAAGTTTAATCAACTACACCATGGAGCAAAGTTAACTGGCAGTAGCTGGCAAGAAAATATAATGTATTTAATAAAAATGGTATCCGCCCACTAAATGGTGGACAAGTTTTAAAACAGTTTGCTCAAGATAATGGTGTCAATATACACAGCTTCAACCCTCAATCAAGATTTAGTGGACGAGATTACATCAGGAGAGTACGACGTGCCAAAAAAAGATTGACCAAGCGAACATCTATACCATCAGTCAAAACAGCCAACAACATCAAATCAATTGTCAAGAAAAAGCTAGATACTGGTGTGATCAACATTGGGAAAAATCATTCCAACCAGAATCACATCTAATACAAATAATAAAGAAGGTACAAATCATGTATATCGTAATATCTATATTTTAAAATAAAAATAAAATTGAGAATGGAAATTGGGAATGTGTCAAAGAGACAACAACCCGACCAAATAAAAATAAAAAAAACAGCAGGTCACCAACAGGTCTTCAATGTAGCGAGAAATTCCCGCACCCGGTTGTATTGTTGAAGGCCTTACATTTGACTTCATCCACTTCATTTGAATTTTGGTGGATAGATATCCTAATGGCAATCAAACCACATCTCCTTATCTTAACAAGTAGATCTTTATAATTAACCTACTATGATAAGGTATAAAGAAATTATAATAAAAGAAAAATAATAATTGCGGCATCTTATAAATAATCAAAACAAACCGCTAAATATAGTTATAAATACTAACCTATCAACCACATACAATACAAACACTAAATAGTTGTCAATAATAAATTATCAACCATGTCTCATTGGCAGTCATACCAAATCTGTTCATTTTTAAGAGCAACCAATATTTTTAAACACGATAACAATTGAATTATTAAAAATTAAATAAGATCAAATGCATAAAACCATTATCAACAAAGTCAAGTAACATCCTGTCAAAACATGCATCCTCACATGAGGAAAAAACAAAAATAGTTCTAATTCATTGCACTGTACAAATTGTATAAGTAAAAATAAATAAATTACAATGTACATTCAGAAACTTTCACATGCATTGATTAACGTGATCACTGTATATATTAGAAATGTCAGATTGTCACTGCTTTTAATCTCAAGAAAGCATAATTTGCATTTATTAACACAACAACTCAAAGTTAAAATGCATTGTAAAAGCAAAAAAAGTATATGGGTACTTATTTGACTAGACAAAAAAATAGTCTTAGGCAGGTTTAATGAACTTAACAGACGCGTTCCCTGAATATAAAATGCACCCTTCTATCATAGATGGGACATAAAATGATTCTACTTGATCTTGTTTAAAAAAAAAATTGCAAGAATTACATCCATTTGTAAGGTTTATGAGAGTTGTCTTTCTTCTTTAATTAAAATAAAAACTTTTTCAGGCAACATTAAACTTAAAAATATACAACTGAAAAAAATATTGCTTTTATCAGTCTACTAGTTTATATAAAACCATGAAACATACAGTTTAAGCAAGATGTCAATCAATAGCAGGTATTGCACTGATATAAAAATAAATTAAAACACCCTTAGCATTTTTCTAATGCATCATATAATTTCTGGAACAAATCCTTCAGAGTATTAATTAAGGAATCTAAAATCAAAACAAATATAGGAGTAAATGTGCTAGTATTCGAGATATCAGCCATAGGATTTTGGTGGGAAAATGATTTATCGGTAATTCGTATATTTAGGAGATAACTGTATTGTATTTTAAGCTCCGACAGCATCAATTGAAGATTTGATGGTTGCAAATAAAGTTTACTAGCGACGCGTTAGCAGAGGCAGTACACTTGTATTTGTGACCATCAAATCCCCAATTGACGCCGTCGGAGCTCCAATACAATATTGTTATCTCATAGCATCACTATTGATTGATGCCATGAAAATAAGTGACGTTATCCAATCAAAATGAAAGTTACAAACATTGTTGCATTAGAATTTCCCTTTGATATTACTGCCTAATATTTTCGAGTATCAAAGTACTTGTTGTATCACTGAAAATATTAGGCAATACATTACGTGACGTCATAATTACAGATAAACGGAATAGTAGGTAGTTTCGTTTTTGATACTGACTATATCATGTGGAATATCTTAACTCGCCCTAACTCTCTGAGGGGTCCGTAGGTGACCTGTTACAAGGCAAAATTTCTGTCCCTACCCAATATACCCTCCTTTTCCGGTGGCAGTCCAAATTTCTCCGACCCAGATGTCCTCTATTGTAAGCCTACCTATTGTATTTATTGTGAACTTGTTCTCGTCCTGAATATGCATGAAATATTTGCCACTGGACGTTAAGCAACCAACAATCAATCAATCAATTAACTCGCCCGAACAGGCTCGTCTAGATATTCCACATGATGAAGTCAGTATCAAAAACCAAACTACCTATTATTCTATATATCTCTCTAGACTTTTCATAGGTTTATCATTGACCAGTTATAAGTTCTCAAGAACTATCAACAATTAAAAAAATCAGATTTTATAACACTTTTACAAATGGCTATTATTGTACATGTTAAAGATCTATGAAAAGAAAAATGGGGGTTTATGGGCAAAGTTTGTTAAGGCATTCAAATGGATAAAACCAGAGGATTTAAAAAATCTATCAAAAATCCCAAAACATGACAAGCAAACATCCTTAGAGAGTAACAGATAAAATACAAAATCAGAATAGCACTTTTTTGATAACAAACACTTTTTATTACATTGGTTGCAATAAATTACATTGATTTCCTAGTTGAATAAAAAACCGATAATTTCACATGTGAAATAAACATGGTTATTTCACTCTCTAACGTCATAAAACAAGAGGTCTATAAAGTTTGATCTAAACAAATTGTGAATGCCTAGGGAAATAATATAGTTCCTTACATTTTCTGCACTAATTTCATAAAAAAAAAAGCCATTAGCCAATGTAATAAAAAGTATAAACTAATCGCCGCATTTGAATATAAAAAATAAGACAACTTGTGACCGAACGCCGCTATGGATTAAACTTGTGCTGCACACTCATTTAGTCCATTCGTCTTTCGGTCACACGTTGTCTTATTTCTGATATTCAAATACAGCGATTAGTTATACTATAAATCAATATCTGATCATTTTTCTAAAAACTTTTCACAGAATTAAAAAATCCACTATCATACTCAATTTGATATATTTATAAATAATTAATATTTACATTTGATCATGAAGACATTATGATTTTCAAATTAATATATATATCTTGTACATTTAATAAATTAATAAATTTCAGGTACATTTGTTGAGACTGAAAAGATGATCTACAGTAGGTGTTTTGAGCCACGATTGGAAATTGTGAAAAAGTTGGCCACAAATGCAGCGGATCATGTGATAAATGTAATTGTAGTTTCTGTAAAAGCTGCAATCTTTGTCAGGTACACTGTGAACGAGTCGAAAACAAATAAAATCAATTTTTCTAGTCTTCTAGAATGTATGCTTCATCCTCCAAAACTTTTGAGTACTTTTTTCAGTCGGCAAGAGAGTTTCTCTGGCTTATTCACAACCACTTCATTGTTGAAACCACTAAAACCAGGATGGTGTCTTCGAACATTCCTGTCAAACAAATTTTCTGGCAAGTATACATTAACAATTTTTTAATCTTTATGTGAAGGCCTCGAAGATTTTGCCTCTCTACAATATTGATGCATAATTTTGGACTCAAAAATGTTTTCTTTTCCCTTTCCCAGGCTACCCAGAAGTCTGCTGCACCTGCCGATCTGAGTATTGGCCGCGATCATTTCTCAGGTTTACGTAATTTACTTAGACATGTGCTTATGATACAAAATGACGACTAGAAAACATAAAGCTATATCCTAAATAGAGCAAAAAAATAATTAATGCGGAAAATGTAAACAAAGGTTGTTTGTTTCTGACATGGACAAGCACAATTTTTTTTATTCAAATGAAAAAAATAAGATGTGGTATAATTGCCAATAAGACAACTTTAATGTTGTAGAAATACATAACATCGACCAACTCAAAATAAGAAATGAGGAAAACCTGTTGTACATAATAAACTATGCATGCATGTAAGGCCCACAAATGAACATTATGGACCATCAATTTTTCTTAGATGTGACTATTTAGAATACATACAAATGAGTTTTTGAAGAATACATTTTTTTGCAGATATCAAACAAGTTTCAACAAAAACGTTTATCCCGTAAAAAGAGAAAAAAGCTATAGATATATCTCTGAAATCATTGCAATGATTTTGACAGAGACTGAATGATGCCATAGGGATGATCAATTGTGGAACCTGATGACCGAGACGCATTTCAAAAGTGCTTCACTAGCAAATATTTTAAAACCGTACATTATCACTTAGATAAAAACTAACTTGAATTCTATCCAAACATACTTCTTAAAACCACAAATGTACTTTTAAAGCTTTAATAATTTTTATTTAATATTAACCTTATTTCTTAAACAAGAAAACAACAATTTAAATTGAACAAGATCTGAGAATGATTTTTATTCTTCAAGGAAAAATACATTTAAAAATATTTAAATTTTTGAATAAAAAAGTTTTTTTTTTTCACGTCTAAATGTCAATTTAAAATTGCGAGATAAAGATTTAAATAAAACACAGCTTCTCCCTTTAAGTCTTTACTTGTTAATTATTCAATAAAGATATTTATAGTACAATATTATAAATGTTTACATTTTAAACTATTGCTGATTGCTGCATTATTACATGTTGATATTAAAAACATAAAAAGCTAATGCTCAACTGAGGAAAACAGTACTTGCTTCACCATACTCTATAGAATAGTAACTCAATTTCTCATAATGTTACGTCAGTTAACAAAAGACCGTGATATTCATAAAAAAACGTCCAACTACCTTAACGACATCGAGAAACTCGATATAGAAGGTCGAGTTTGCACGCAGCTTTTGAATGCGGAAACTATTAGATCGTCGTTACCATTCACCTTTTTTTTTTCTAAGTTGAAATGAGGACAAAACTAGACAGAAAAATGTATATTGCATCCATCCGCAATGACTGTAGTCAACAGTAATGTTCTAATATTCCCAATGTTGAGTGGTGTTAACCTGTTTTCAGTAGAAAGAATGTCCACAGATTATACTGCCATCATACAAAAAATGGTTTCGAACAATTAAGAAATTGTTCTGCAAGACCGAGATAGACTGGAACCGGGAAATTTTATCCGGCAAATACAAAAACCGATAAATGGAAGAGTCCGAGAATATGACGCAACAATGAAATCGGTCCTTTGAAAGAAAGGTTCCCGACTATTGAGCACTGAGAACATCAAGCTTCATGAAGGAACGTGGAAAAGAAAGAGTTCGTCTTCCTACTGCACACCTGAAAAGATTCCAGAACCCATATTTACCAAGGTGTTGCCAGTTAAAAATAATGTAATTGAAAACAAGGGAAAACAACAAAAAACAGAAACATTGAAGTTCAAGCAAGAAACGACAATGCAAGACACACAGAAACGAAATATAAGATAACAACTGACTTGGTACTTGACTTTAAAAGATCTTTATTTGCGTTGAATCATAATCAATCATATTATGAACTTTTTTTTAACCTATTTTTTTAATTTACTTTACATTATATTTTAAAATTATATTGTGATTAGTCTGCTTTTTTTATGTTTTTAGTATGAGCGTGCTTATGGAGAATAAAGACGTGTTTTTAGTATGATGTCTTGTCCAGTTATTTAGTCCCCGTAAAAGCCTAGATTCCAGCAACCCAACAAATTTAATTTGCCTATTAATAATAAGTCTTGGTGGGAAATGTGCATCTGGACCACTAACTCAATTGTAGTTGGGGTTTTAAACGTGCAAGGAGCGTGGTACTATTATTGAACGAGACATCAAATTTAACGTCCCCACTCTGACCGGACGTTGCAAACATTATAGTAAACATTACAGTACACATTCATCGCCCTCTCTAACAAAGAGCTTCGATTCTTTTGTTCTATTTCAATCGGGTTTCCGACTGGAAATAACACTAACAGAGGTTGGCTTAATTTTGGATAGCTATCCGAAAAATAGTAGCAATTGTGTGGCTATTCCGGCCAACAACATGGGTATCTTTCAAGTTGAATGTTTACGACGACAGACGACGGACGCCAAGTGAGCTAAAAAATCAAATATTTTAAGGGCATTTATGGTTGATTTTTATCAACAAGACCTCAAAAGGCGTAGAATTGTGTAAAGTATATTTGTTTTTTTTTAATAGTTTTATTCTTTAGGTGTTTTTGTTTGCTCTTAATGAGAACTCATACAATAAATTTTTATAAATTAATTTGGTTCAATATATAGCGGATTTCTGAACAGAAAATACTATTTGTGTTTATCTTGTGAAAAAATGAAAATGATCAATAAAACAATACAACCAAATAAACCTGTGTCAATTCTGCTTCTAATGGTACCAGAACATTGGAGGTGCTGGAGAGTTTTGGGATTATCAGGAAGATGTTTCTATATGAGAACAAAACAGGGACACCTTTGAGAGTGTGTTCAGTTATTGTGTATCAGAGGAAGGGAGCAACGACCACCAAACTGAGACGGCAATTGTGTCTTTGTGGCGTGACTTTTTGGACAACATTGAAGGCAAGTTTGTAGAGATTTCAAGTAAGTGCATTCAATCGGGAACTATTTAGACTTTGAGCATAAGTGACAGTTGAAGGAGATATGTTTACCTGAGCCTCTAGTTTGTGTTACATATATGTAGTACTTTTATTTCGAAAAAAATGTTTTTTGCTTCAACGGCATATGGTCATACTAATTGAAGACAAATGACAAATTTCAAAACCCTAAAAATATTACTAAGTGCGTCACATAAAAATTGTCGTTGGTAACAGCTACTTTCAGACAGACTTTGCACCTCAACAGTAGCTGACATGAAGCAGATGGCTTATTTTTCTGAAAGTATAAAGATATACATGATGTTTAAAATATATAAACATATAATTTTCATTTCAGGTAAAGTTTGAATGGAGAAATTACAAAGCAGACTAAAGAGATGAGGAAATTAGATCTTCAGTGGAAGAAATGAAACGAGACAGAGAGAATATGCCACCATCATTTTCTCAACTTTTAAAGAATAAAAAAAAAACCAAAATTCTTATCAATTAATATTTCTTTGCCAGCATTTTTGACCTCAACTGAACAAGTTTAGGTTTTGGTGGTCAAGTCCATATCTCTGATCTATGATATGCTATCAATAGGTCTAGTATATTCGGTGTATGAGAGCGCTTTGAGGTGTACATGTACATCTGGCAGGTGTCATTTGACTGTATCCTCATTTTCATGGTGCATTGGTCGATGTTTAGTTTTATTGGGTAATGTTAAGTTTTTGACAGTTGTAATATAGCTTTATATTAAGAACTATCAACATATCAATGATTAGTAAAGAAGGCTAGACATTTCAGCGTGTGTACTCTTGTTTGAATTCTGGCTATGTATTTATTGGGTATGTTTATATTCATTCTGACCGTCTGATTATATGCTGACAGTTAAATTTTTAATTTTATTAATCAAATCAAATCAAATAATTTTATAACCATATAAATCAAAAACATGATCTGTGACAAACATAACATATATACAAAAATACACAATACAGTATTATAATACAAAATGTATCAGATCAAATTACTTTTTTGGGTCTCCCATCCTCAGTTCTAATGCCTGTTTTATAAAGGAAACTGTATTTTTAATTTCACTGTGGGATGTGGGGTTTAGTATTATTTTAAGTTTAAGCATGTCATCTTTAACATAATCTTTCTACTCTGCATTGGTATTTATTAAGTTAAAATAATTGTCTCTATAAAATTTATATTTAGGGCATTTGAGAAAGAAGTGTTTTTCGTCCTCTATCTCATTACAAAATTTGCAATATCTTTTATCTCTAGGGATCTTAAGATGTCTACCCTTTTCTATTAAAAGAGTGTGTTCGCTAATTCTGAATTTTGTAAATAGTTTTCTGGAGTCAGAATGGTTGTTTTAGGTAAAATTCTTGTTTCAAGTTAATCTTAATATTTTTGTATAGGAACATTTTATTATTTTCATTTAAGTCCTCTATCTTTTTTCCCAGTAGATTATTGAAAAAGACATTGCAATAAGATTTAATTTGCTTTGTTATGTTATTTATTGCTGTACCTGTATTTTGTACAGTTGTTATTATTTCCGGATTAATATCTAATTCTGTTAAATATTGAAAACAACACGTTATTAATATCTTGCGTCCGAAGCGCTTTTCTGGATTTACCTTCATCAGGAACGCTTAAAGCCAAACATTTGAAATCCGAAGATGCATAAGAACCGAAACCGTTGAAGAGCTGTGTGTCAAAAATACCTAAAATAAATAGCCAAATTCATCTAAAGCCAACTTTGCCTGAGGGAGTTGAAACCTTAGTTTCTTAATTATTTAAAAATTTATAAACTGGCAAATTTTAGGAAAGTTTGTTAAATCATGTCAGTACCGAAATACTGACTACTGAGCTGATGATACCCTAGGGTACTGATAGTCCACCAGCAGAGGTATCGACCCAGTGATTTAAAATAATGAAAACAACACGTTATTAATTTCTTACGATGTTAAAATGTCAGTAAGGTAAGTATACCATGTATACTTTCCTTCTGAGTGCAATTTTTTTCACATTTTAGACGCCTCTTTTAATAAGGGGTTTACATTTTGGGTTTACAGACGGGAAAAATATAGCAAAGTTTGAGAGAGTATATACTCATCAATAGGGAGTCGACCAAGCTCTGTTCGTGTTGCTATATTTGAAGAGGATTTTCTTACCCCCAGTATATGTTTACAGAATGAAAGGTGGACTTTTTCAGTGGGACTTTTGTCGATAAAAGATAACTTATTAATGGGGGGGGTTATGATTTTAACAATTGACTTTCTTGATGTTACAGATTTGTGTTTCTTCATTCAATGAAAAACTACATCGTTTCATCAAATGTGATGGAAGACTTATTAAATTTGAAATTGGACATTCAGTCCAACAACAGAGAACATGTAGAAACTATTTTTTAACTTAAGAAACAGGACTTGTCAACATTTTCACAACCATTCTCATTTGAACAGTATGAGAGATTAGAAGTAGATTTATTGGCATCTGCCTTGATTCCATTTGACCTTCTTCTGTTACATTATGTTTCTACAGAAAAGACATTGGGGAATGGAAACTGCTTATTTAATTCTGTGTCTTTTCATCTCTGCCATTCATACCGTCTGTCCACTATCTTTAAGATTTCTCAGTGGAGCGGAACTATTTATGAATGCCAACAAATATGCACACCATCCCCAGTCACCCTAGGCGTCTTTATGTTTGAAAATAATGAGATTTTAAGAAGTTTGTTTTATGACAAGTCGTTTTACTATTTATTTCAACTGCAAAAATTGAATGACCGTTATACGTACCTCAGTATGGATACCACCAACTATAATAACCAAGTAAACTTGATTGACATCAACTTCACATCTCCAATACAAAATACAAAAAACTTACAGACAGAGCAACAAGCAAAGCCACTAACAAAATTATAGAGTAAAGACATCATTGTCGTACAGTGGAATACCTCAGACATAGATTACCATAGCTGTATTTGGCAAAACTTTTGGGAATTTTGGATCTCATTGCTCTTCAACTTTATTTGGCTTTTTTAAACTTTTTGGGATTCGAGCGTCACTGGTGAGTCTTTTTTTAGACGACATGCGCCTCTGGCGTGTATATAGGATTTGGTCCTGGTGTCTATGATGAGTTTATATACACAATGAGAACGCATCTAACATACACCCACATTTTTGAATACGAAAATTGCAAAAGACTTCTTCATTAGGAAATTAAAGGTTATACAAGAAGAAATCGACCAGTTATCATAAAAAATTAACCGCATCCTGAAAATGGCTGAAACAGAAGCAGACATAAAACCTCTTCAACACTAAAAAGATGAAATCAAATCTTAATCTTACAGAACAATAAAACTTTAAGGAACTAGAGGCTCTTAAGAGACTGTGTCGCTCACCTTGGTTGATAGAACTCAGCGAGTTGCCATTGGCACCAAACAATCTGACGATCTACGTCTTCAATATGGTGTGCTTCAAGGCTCTGTTCTAGGACCAAAGTTATACTGCATGTACTCGAAACCTGTTGGTGAAATGTGCAGGCGACATAAAATGCTTTACCACTCGTATGCCAACGACACTCAGGCATATCAAGTGATTGGGACGATCTATCCGACCGTTTGAAAGCGTGTTTTTCAGAGATAAGCGATTGGATGACATCAAATATGCTGAAACTAAATCAGGACAAAACAGAGCTCATTGTCTTTGCTCCGAAACATCGAGTCAAACAGTTATCCAAGTATGAGCTACCTTTCGATGGCACTATTTTAAGTGATGCGAACTGTAAATGGAATCTGAAAGTGTTCTTTGATAAGACCTTGAGTATGGAACAGCAGGTAACAGCCGTCTCAAAATCATGTTACCACCAGATTTGAACCATCGGAAACATTAGATCGTATATCACCGAAAATGCGTGTAAGACACTTGTCTGCTCTCTTGTCACCTCCAGATTAGACTATGGGAACGCTTTGCTATATAATGTAAAACCTTCCAATATAGCAAGACTGCAACGCGTTCAAAACACAGCAGCTAGACTTATCACAAGAAAAAGGAAGTTTGACTCTATAACACCTGTTCTGATGCAGCTACATTGGCGCCCCGTGAAATACTGATCACATTTAAACTTTTACTTTACGTTTTTAAGGCATTACACGAAAAAGCACCTAAATATTTGAAAGAACTGATTGTACCATATGCTCCTTTTAGAACACTTCGGTCAGAAAATGAAGGACTCATAATGAATCCAATAGATGTCCGCACTAAAACATACGGTGAAAGACGATTCGACCGAGCTAGAGCTACGTTGTGGAATGACTTACCAATTCATTTACGGAGAGAACAATCGCTTCCTCGTTTTCAAAAAGGTTTGCAGACACGTATTTTTAGACTGGCATACTGTGTGATATGTAAGACCTGTGATAATTTATTATTATTCTAAAAGTTAAAGTGATAGGACCTTTTTATTTTTAATTTATTTAATTTTTTAGTTTTAACGATTTTATTGAATAGACAGTTTTATTCATCTTTTCTCTGTGTTTTACTGGAATGTAAATACTTATAATTTTCATCATTATTTTTTTTATTGACTGTTATATTTTTAATATGTTTTATGGTATCCATTGTACTATATATTTCCCCTTTCAATGCTCTTAATTTACATCATTATTCTGTTTAATTTCTGTTTTATTCTTATGTTCATATATACAGTGGGAAAGCCAGTGACATTGAAGAGCTACTTCCGGTAGTCCCGCGGGAAAGGGGACATAATCTAAAAATTTTGAGGTGGCGCTGTAACCAGCGTGTAAACAAAAACGTAGCCTGTGCTTCAGACAATAAATCTATTAAAACAACTTATCATCCATCAGTATTTGAGTTTAATTTTTCATTAGAATAGCACATGACTATGTACAGGATTCCCCGTCACTCTCGAGTCTTGTTTACATAATAAATACTTCAACCGGAGGTCAAAATTCAACATTTTCCAGACGTTTTGAGAGTTATTTCGGTGCAAAATCAAGCAAATTATGTCAAATTTTACAGATTTAAAGCACAACATTGATTGAGACAACGAAGGGTGATGATGTTTTCAGGATTTTAAATATATTTTACTTAAAATGTTGAGTGGTTGAAGGCTTTACAACGTCATTTGTTGATGTTTACAAGTTGCTCAAACTCCTCGTATCACATTTTCTGTAGTTATTTAATGATGCTGCTGATGTATAACAGATTTTATGGGCGAGATTTATGTAGTACATTGAAACTGGTTTAATCTATGAACGAATTTGTCCTACCCCCCTTTTTTTAAGCCAATATTTAGGGTAATGGTTACAGTCATTCTTTGATTCTGTAAATTATTATAAATCTGAAATGTTTCAGCTTGTCAATTTTAAAAAGTAATACCACTGTCACTCTAATATAATTGTAACCAATTTAACTATTGTAAGTTTATTGTCTTAATTTTGTATGCCAGAACCATTTAATGTAAATGTGTTTGTGCGAATTAAATATTGTCTATTGTCTATTGTACCAATCAACAAAAATTGCCTGCCTAAACATCATGTGTTTACATATCTAGGAAAAGGGTACAATTACATAGACATCCTATTCATAATACTACACAAGGAGCAGGATCTGCTTACTCTTTTAGAGCGCTGCACATGAGATCAATTATATGTTGTGGGTTCAAGTTGATCAGTTTTCTTTTTTCTAATTTGTAAATTAGTTTAAACTAATAAACTTTTCATCAAAAAGTCTGAAAAAAGAGATATGTATCTACTGAAAATGATTTATTTAGGTGCAGGGGTTACCACACTTTGAAATCTACATGGAAGCAAAACAGTGAAAAGTCATGTCATGATAGGCTACTTGAGAGACCTCACTATGTCTAGGTGAAGTGAACAATTCTAGAAACTTTGCATTTAAGTCATTCAAACCTTATAAAGAATAAAAGACCATCATTTTGACTTTTTAAATATGTCTCAAATACTACAGTACATACATGTATATTTCTGATACCAGTGACCGATCCAGAACTTTTTCTATTGGGGGGGGGGGGGGGGGGAGGGTAGGTAGGGTAGAGGGTTGTTGCTGCTGACTAACTTAGGAGGGACCCGCTCCAGTGATTTAATCAACCATTTTTTTTCTTATGATTGATTGATTGTTGGTTGCTTAACGTCCAGTGGCAAATATTTCATGCATATTCAGGACAAGAACAAGTTAACAATAAATACAATAGGTAGGTTGTTGTAATAGAGGCCATCTAGGATGATGGTCGGGGAAATTTGGACTGCCACTGGAAAATGAGGGTATATTGGATAGGGACAGAAATTTTGCCTTACAACAGGCCACCTACGGACCCCTCAAAGAGTTGTTGCAAGGGTTCTTAACGTACAAAAAGCGTGGCACTCTCTTTACACGAGGCATCGGATTTTACGTCCCCCTTCTGACCGGACGTGACTGCGAACTTGATACATCCCGCACAGCCAAACGGACGCCCCACTTCGGCAAGCGTTTTACTGCCGGTCTTTTTCTTATGAAAGGGGGGCCCTATGAATATGCTAGATATAGGAAGATGTGGTGTGAGTGCCAATGAGACAACTCTCTATCCAAATGCTAGCTTTGCATCAATGAATCTCAGGTTTTTCTATGACATTATAAGTAATATTGTATTGCAACAGTATATAGTGTCGCATGTACATTTACCCCGCGTTATCAATATAAAATGGTGGAGTTTTTCACATTGTATGTATATTTGAAAATATAAAAATGTTTAGGAATAAAAGTTTATTAAATGATGAATAAATACAAAGTCATAAAAATAATGTTAAAATGAAAAATATGTAAAAAGTATTTTAAACAATTAAGGAGAACTATTGTTAAAATTAAAAAGTTTTTTTTAAAGGAAAATCAAGTCAAATAGTCCTCTGTCGTCCCATACATGTAAATCCTCAATATAGAAATCCTGCTCTTCTTATTCCTATTGTTATCTGAAAATATATAATTTATGTAGATGATATTATCAAATGAATATAATTTCAAACTTCTCTAGAGTTGCTATATGATCGGTAAATTATAATATATTTGAAAGTCATAAGAAACCTCAAAATCAAAAAAAATAATGCATATGTTTTTTATAACTCAATGGATAGTTTTCATTATAAAACTTATGTACATATACTTTTTTCTGAAGAAAATTCTTTAATTTATTCATATTATGAAGAAGTTTACTTTATTTCAATTACTTGCTTCCCGCAAGCAATTCCCCCGACATATTTTCCGTATGCAAAGTGACCTCAGTGTGACCCACCTCGTAAAAATCCGGTGATCACAATACGCATGAATGTCCTTAAAATAAACTATTATCTGAATTTACATGCTGAACGACAAGCCCCGGAATCAATCAGGACAGGTGTATAAACATGCAGCGGCTAGGGATAGTTTTGTTTCGCCAGCATACAATATAATTGCAGTTGAAGGCAAATCCTTCAGAAATTCTTTGTACTTTATTCTAACAACGTAACAAAGTAAGAGGGATTGAAACCAATTTTTAGTATCTTTTTATATTTACCAAAAAAAAACAGTGTGGGAAATGAACATGATTACATTTCCGGATGCAGGAATCCGTCGAACAAGGAATCAAATTGGCGTGGCCGAAGTTAAAAAAAAAATTAGAAATAAATTAAATAAACTTTAAAAAAAATGGTGAAAATTATAAAAAACTATTTTATCTTGGAGAACTTAAAATATCTCTGTCAAAAGCCCTTGATACATAATCTTTTAAAACACTTGCCATATTCCTCGCTGGGAGCTCTTTTGCAGCTCATGAATGAAATCTTGGAATCTGGTGATTTGCCGTCAATCTAAAAGGCAATATGCCAAATTTTTTTTCTAACAGATAATTTAATGTTCGATTAAATTTGACCATGTCTGATCTGTAGAGATGCGTGTCCCTCAGGGCAGTATTTTATCTGTTACATTATTTAGTCTTAAAATCAACAGCAATAAAAAGTTATATTGAATGTTCATTGTACGTTTTTGATTTTTTAAACAACCCCTCTTTTAATTCAGCAACACTATGGAAACTTCGGATAGATAATAGTAAAACAATATACAATTATGGCCCTTTGAGAAGGTGAATATCCACCAACACTAAAAAAAAAATCATAACAAACACAAGCTGACGTTTGAAAATAGCTCAGAAAAATACATTTGTCATGTTTGTGTTCTAGAATTTGTCAGATGTACAACAAAGATAGAATCCTTTTGTAAAATATTAATGGTCCTGAAAAGGACCGTTTATACGAGATAAATTCGGCTGCTGGCACTCATTTCCAAAGCCTTAATTATTTCCTCGTCTCTGGATGGGCTGTCAGTGTAACGTGAAAGCTGCCATCTTCTGTGACGTCATTTTCATGGGAGGTAACTAGAGTGCAATATATTGAAAACAACACGTTATTAATTTCTTGCGTCCGAAGCGCTTTTCTGGATTTACCTTCATCAGGAACGTTCAAAGCCTAACATTTGAAATCCGAAGATGTATATTATAGTACCGAAACCGTGAAGAGCTGTTTGTCAAAAATACCTTAAATAAATAGCCAAATTCATCTAAAGCCAACTTTGCCTGAGGGAGTTGAAACCTTAGTTTATTAATAATTTATGAATTTATAAACGGACAAATTTTGGTAAAGTTTGTTAAATCATGTCAGTACCGAAATACTGACTACTGAGCTGATGATACCCTCGAATCTAGACACTAAAAAAGGTTATTTGCCGGTGAATTATAGAGTTATTCACCGCTGGTGTAAATTTTTTAAGGGTTATTCGTCCTCCCTTGCAATGAAATGAAAATTAACCGAATTATTCCATGTCACGTGATATGTTGTTATCCAATAGAATTGTTTGTTATATATGCAAGGTATAATAATAATATTTAATTAATATGTACGAAGATGTAATAAGATGTAAGAGCAAGAGATTTAAATTCGTGACCACTTAAAATTGTATGTGTTTCAAGATTCCGAATCATAAAACCGGTTCTTTGATTTCGAAAACCTATGGCATTGACTTGGTTGAGTATATATCTTGTATCACATAATTTTTAATAGGAGCAAGTTGATTAATCAGATGTGTCTGTAAAATTCTATGAAAACCACATCGTCAGCCTGTTAGTTGTATAGATATGTCAATTGTGAACCAGCACTTGTTAGTTGAATTCCTCAATCTCGTGTACCCTTATTTTGATTCAATACCAGACATGGTAATTTTATAGAAAACACAAACTTTTCGCCTTGTTCTCTCATGGTAATACGATGAGCGATATATATAGGATAATTGTATACAGTGTTAGCGATGATTTCCTTAACATAAATTTATTGGTTTAATGAAATATAAATATAATATATCTGGACCTATTCAAGAAGGTGTGCTCGACTTGAGTGGCTTCGATCGTGGTGTTTGGAATTTTAACGTTGTTGTATTGGACTTTTTGTAAACAATAAACGGTAGCTGGTCATAGAAGTAGAGAATACCCTCTATTAAACTGTATGGAATTTCCTCAAAAATCCTCGAGTTAATTTTCTTCATTTTTTCTTTTTTCTACATAATGCAATTAATTAATAAATAAAAATACTTTGCACAAATTTCCCCTGTGTTATATGTACCTAATGGTCTTTATCTATCTTTCATTATATTGGCTGTTTTAATATAATGGCAGTATGAGAATTTCGTAATTTACAGGCCACAGGAATGATCATTAACCTTAATAATTATGTACCCTTGTGTTAACTCATTGCTAAACATATGGAAATTTGATATAAAATACACAGCTACTCTCATATATGGCAATTTGATGACTGATAGGTATAGGATTATTTCATTCATGTTCAATAGATAAAGAAAGATGTGGTTTTAGTGGTGCCAACAAACAACCCTCTATCCAAGTAACAGTTTATAAAAGTAACCAAGGTTGACACTGCTGACACCACACAAGGGTCTCATTTTCTGTGTTATCAGACAATATGTTACTAGTAACTTGTTTCATTTGAAAAAAACTTACAAAACTTTGTCAACTTCAGATTTATTTTTAAAAATTCTAAGGAACTAAAATGGGGATAGTACAAACTTAATTAGCCAGACTTTCGAGCAAACCAATTTGTCTTCACAATGTAGGTCAGTTCCCCGTTGTTTACAGTACAAATGATGGTAATGCCTTCTTCAAACATAAAGGTTGGGAAGATGTTTCTCATCTCTTGGGTTTTGCTAAACATCCCAAAGTCCTCTTTATATATCCCCCAAAGGTGACTGGGGAATAGAAATATGGTCACTTGGTCTTCTCCCGACCGGCAGTAAAGCGCTTGGCGAAGTGGGGCGTCTGTTTGGCTGTGCGGGATGTATAAGTTCGCAATCACGTCCGTTCTGAAGGTGGACGTTAAACCCGATGCCTCGTGTAAAGAGAGTGCCACGCTCTGCACGTTAAGAACCCTTGCGACAACTCTTTGAGGGGTCCGTAGGTGGCCTGTTGCAAGCAAAATGTCTGTCCCTATCCAATATACCCTCATTTTCCAGTGGCAGTCCACATTTCCCCGACCATCATCCCAGATGGCCTCTATTACAACTACCTGCCTATTGTATTTATTGTTAACTTGTTCTCGTCCTGAATATGCATGAATTATTTGCCACTGGACGCTTAGCAACCAACAATCAATCAATCCTCTTTATATATAGACAGTTCTTTACTGGAAAAAAAAGGAAGACTTCTTGCAGGTTTTCTTTTTTTATTTGTAAGTTAGCTCTCATCAGTTGGGCATTTATACATTTTTTAGGAGATGGTTAATGTCTCTTTGAGAGCTAATTTCATATAAAATGGGGATAGTACAACATTTATATGCAAGACTTTCGAGCAAACCAATTTTGTTCCAATTCATGATAAGAACTTAAAATACTAAAGGACATAAAAAGTAAACTTACAATGTAGGTGAATTCCCCGTTGTTAACTGTACATCGGAGGTTGATGCCTCCCTCGAAGTTAGTTGGAAATATGACTGTAAGTTTACTTCCCCGTTGTTAACTTACAATGTAGGTTAGTTCCCCGTTTATAACTGTACATCGGAGGTTGATGCCTCCCTCGAAGTTAGTTGGAAATATGACTAAGTTTACTTCCCCGTTGTTAACTAACAATGTAGGTTAGTTCCCCGTTGTTAACTGTACATCGGAGGTTGATGCCTCCCTCGAAGTTAGTTGGAAATATGACTGTAAGTTTACTTCCCCGTTGTTAACTTACAATGTAGGTTAGTTCCCCGTTTTTAACTGTACATCGGAGGTTGATGCCTCCCTCGAAGTTAGTTGGAAATATGACTAAGTTTACTTCCCCGTTGTTAACTTACAATGTAGGTTAGATCCCCGTTGTTAACTGTACATCGGAGGTTGATGCCTCCCTCGAAGTTAGTTGGAAATATGACTGTAAGTTTACTTCCCCGTTGTTAACTTACAATGTATGTTAGTTCCCCGTTGTTAACTGTACATCGGAGGTTGATGCCTCCCTCGAAGTTAGTTGGATATATTACTGTAAGTTTACTTCCCCGTTGTTAACTTGCAAATGTAGGTTAGTTCCCCGTTGTAAACTGTACATCGGAGGTTGATGCCTCCCTCGAAGTTAGTTGGAAATATGACTGTAAGTTTACTTCCCCGTTGTTAACTTACAATGTAGGTTGATGCCTCCCTCGAAGTTAGTTGGAAATATGACTAAGTTTACTTCCCCGTTGTTAACTTACAATGTAGGTTAGTTCCCCGTTGTTAACTGTACATCGGAGGTTGATGCCTCCCTCGAAGTTAGTTGGAAATATGACTGTAAGTTTACTTCCCCGTTGTTAACTGTACATCGGAGGTTGATGCCTCCCTCGAAGTTAGTTGGAAATATGACTAAGTTTACTTCCCCGTTGTTAACTTACAATGTAGGTTAGTTCCCCGTTGTTAACTGTATATCGGAGGTTGATGCCTCCTTCGAAGTTAGTTGGAAATATGACTGTAGTTTACTTCCCCGTTGTTAACTTACTGGTTACTCGTAGTTACAAAACAAAGTAGTCAAGTTTACAACTTGTCTTATACATTACTTACAGCATTAACAATTTTCCCGTTTTTTACCACTAGTGCAACCCTTCTTGCTTGAAAAGCTTGTTCTGGATATAAATATAAAATATCCAGAACATCATCATTAATCGCTAATTCGCCCTTGTGAGACCAGTTTTCTGAAATATCAAAATTGTATAAACGAAATATATTATTCATAAACATAGAATATCATTTAGTATGTGTGCTTGATTTTTAATTGACATTTTAAGGGGAGGAAACGCGGACATTTTCTGAAGGAATTTCCACTTGTTTTTTTTTGTATTTTATCTGGTAAAAACTTACGGCAAAACAATATTTGCTGTTGATATCTGGTGACGATTCCTCAATAATATAAGAGAACATTATGCCAAGTTTTGATAAAGTATGATCAAATTCATTTAAGCTCCCATACAACCTGAAGTACAATGGACAATAGTTTGAGAAACTTATTTATACTACATGTTACTTACTCTGCAAAATCTACTCCCTCTATAACGGCCCTATCTATTTGAAGGTCTTCTTGTAATTTCTAAAATTAATAAACATGAATAAGATGAATTGAATGTTATACCTAACGAAAAGGGGTATTTAACAAACAAAAATTCGTTCAGTGAAATAAACCCCTAAGGTACAAAAATGAGCATGCATACTTATTATTTGTTTTGTTTTTTTTTTACTTAAAAAAGATCTTCATTAGAATTTTTTAAATATTTTAGAATCAAATGTTGCAAAGAGGGCGATATATTTCCAGTAGGTAATGATTTTGAATGCGAATATATAGTATGCGGAGAGTAGATGGACATTATACGACTAACATCAGCGCGTCTTTAATATAACATAAGCCGGTTACCTTTATCCATTGGAACCCAACTTTTGTCAAAAGTATTTATATTTCATTTTAAATACGTACCTTTATGGATGTGTCCAGTGTTGCATTAAACTGAACCTTCCCCTGCCACAGTTCAACCACCATGGAACTGAGGGAATACGTGGTAAACCGTTCCATGGCGGTGACCACATCTTCCTGGTAACCGGCCTAGAATTTGACTTTGAAATCTGGCCGGTAACCCTTTTTTCATCGGATTGCAATTTGCGACGAGGTTTTATCAGTCGTTGTTCTCGGAGCAGTCTGAAAGTATATCAACATCCGACATTAGATTATTTTATGTTAAATAACTTGGAATTACGATTCTGGCCAGGTTCAACCTTAACCAGATTGTATCAAATATTGTTATGCGATTTGTATCAAATATTGTTATGCGATTACTTTTTTACATTGGCTAGACATATAGGGGAAGGGTCGAGATCTCGTAAACATGTTTAACCCCGCGACAATTTTGCGCCTGTCCCAAATCAGGAGCCTCTGGCCTTTGTTAGTCTTGTGCGTTTAATTTTAGTTTCTTGTGTATAATTCGAAGTTTAGCATGACGTCCATTATCACTGTACTAGTATACACAATTTGTAAGGAGCCACTTGACGGACGCCTACGGGTGCGAGAGTATTCTCGCTACATTGAAGACCCATTGATTGCCTTAGACTGTTGTCTGCTTTATGGTCGGGTTGTCGCTTTGACACATTCCCTCACTACTCAATTTTATGACCTTCAACAATGAGAAACCAATCACCCAACGACATACATGCTACTGATTAATGACTATGGTTGGGCTAATCATGTTTGCGGGGCGCTCAACCTCCCAAATCCTCTGAAGCACGATATAGTGATAAACAGGACAACAAAAGTGCTATAGAAACAATCGAAAAATATTTAATTCATCAGATCGATACAAAGGAAACTAAACAAAAAAAACAGCAAATGAACGAATATGGTAGGGTATTATTTATTCAATGCATACAGATCTGAGGAGTAGTCGCGGTTACTAAACCGTCAAAGAAATCAACTACTCATTAAAATATCATGTGTTAAGATAAAATATCAGTGAGTGAAAAAACGAATGGTGGTTTATAAACTACATATAAGTCAAAATTATTACGATACTTACTTAAAAAGGTTTCAACTCCCTCAGGCAAAGTTGGCTTTAGACGAATTTGGCTATTTAATTTAGGTATTTTTGACATATAGCTTTTCAACGATTTTCGGTTCTCATACATCTTCGGATTTCAAATGTTTGGCTTTGAGCGTTCCTGATGAAGGTAAATCCAGAAAAGCGCTTCGGACGCAATAAATTATAAAACGTGTTGTTTTCCATTTTTTATACGATCCAAATTTTGAAAAAAATTTCGTCGTATATTGCTATCACGTTGGCGTCGTCGTCGTTGTCGTCGTCGTCGTCCGAATACTTTTAGTTTTCGCACTCTAACTTTAGTAAATGTGAATAGAAATCTATGAAATTTTAACACAAGGTTTATGACCATAAAAGGAAGGTTGGTATTGATTTTCGGAGTTTTGGTCCCAACATTTTAGGAAGTAGGGGCCAAAAAGGGCCCAAATAAGCGTTTTCTTGGTTTTCGCACTATAACTTTAGTTTAAGTAAATAGAAATCAATGAAATTTAAACATAATGTTTATGACCACAAAAGGAAGATTGGTATTGATTTTGGGAGTTTAGGTCCCAACAGTTTAGGAATTAGAGGCCAAAAAGGGACCCAAATAAGCATTTTTCTTGGTTTTCGCACCATAACGTTAGTATAAGTAAATAGAAATCTATGAAATTTAAACACAAGGTTAGTGACCATAAAAGGAAAGCTGGTATTGATTTTGGGAGTTTTGGTCCCAACAGTTTAGGAAAAAGGGGCCCAAAGGGTCCCATATTAAACTTTGTTTGATTTCATCAAAATTGAATAATTGGGGTTCTTTGATATGCCGAATCTAACTGTGTATGTAGATTCTTAACTTTTGGTCCCGTTTTCAAATTGGTCTACATTAAGGTCCAAAGGGTCCAAAATTAAACTTAGTTTGATTTTAACAAAAAATGAATCCTTGGGGTTCTTTGATATGCTGAATCTAAAAATGAACTTAGATTTTTTATTATTTGCCCAGTTTTCAAGTTGGCCCAAATCGGGGTCCAAACTTTTTTGATTTCATCAAAAATTGAATAAATGGGGTTCTTTGATATGCCAAATCTAACTGTGTATGTAGATTCTTCATTTTTGGTCCCGTTTTCAAATTGGCCTACATTAAGGTCCAAAGAGTCCAATATTAAACTAACTTTGATTTTAACAAAAATTAAATTCTTGGGCCTCTTTGATATACTGAATCTAAACATGTACTTAGATTTTTGATTATGGGCCCAGTTTTCAAGTTGGTCCAAATCAGGATCTAACATTATTATATTAAGTATTGTGGAATAGCAAGTCTTTTCAATTGCACAGTATTGTGCAATGGCAAGAAATATCTAATTTCACAATATTGTGAAATAGCAATTTTTTTTTTAATTAGAGTTATCTTTCTTTGTCCAAAATAGTAAGCAAGAAATATCTTATTGCAAGAATTTTTTTTAATTGAAGTTATCTTTCTTTGTCCAGAATCAACTTAAATCCTTGTTATATACAATATACAATGCATATTCACTTTTTACTACCAACTGATAAATTTAAATAATCTTTACCATTCAGTGATAACAAGCAGTTTTTTTACATTTTATTTACAGTTTATTTTATGATGTATTTAAATGAATAGTTATTGTTGCAAACTCCATTAGACTATTTTAATTGAGATTAGTTTTGGAATAAGGGAAAGGGGGATGTGATTAAAAAATTGGGTTCAATTTTTCTCATTTGAAATTTCATAAATAAAAAGAAAATTTCTTCAAACATTATTTTGAGAGGATTAATATTGAACAGCATAGTGAATTGCTCTAAGAGAAAACAAAAATTTTAAGTTCATTAGAACACATTCATTCTGTGTCAGAAACCTATGCTGTGTCAACTATTTAATCACAATCCAAATTTAGAGCTGAATCCAGCTTGAATGTTGTGTCCATACTTGTCCCAACCGTTCAGGGTTCAACCTCTGCGGTCGTATAAAGCTACGCCCTGCGAAGCATCTGGTTAACCAATGAGCCTGAAATGGCAACTAGTTGGTCGTGAACCAATAAACCAATCTTTTCAACATTCCCCCAAATCTATGGGGGTTGGCGCAATAAGCGCGTTAATTTGGCTCTCGTCAACTTCGAATGGGGCTATTTCCATAATCTGGAATTTGATTTAAAAATAAAAATATATATAAACGCAAGATCAACTTCACATAGTCATTATTACTTTTAAATTGTGCAAACAATAAATAGATATCAATAATTCATAGATTTTTTTGTTGTTATGTTTGATTTATATATTCAAAAATTCAAAAGTAAAGGTTAAAAAAATCAAATTATATTTATTGTCAAAACGATATTTCACGGCTGAAAGGGATGAGCAATTCTGTGTATACGAGTTTTTGGTGACCAATCGTCCAATTCGAAACTAAATCATGTACGTAAATATAGGTAATTTGTTTCTGTTCAGTGCCGGTAGCATTTTCAAAACCAGAGATTTCTATAAATTGAAACTAAAATTCTTTTTTGCAATATTTACATAATTAACTTGAGAGAATAGTACATTGTAGTACCTTGATTACAACTTTGTACACCAGATGTGCGTTACATGCGTACACACAAGGCTCGCCAATGAAGCTCGAATAAATAAATATTAAGGTCAAATGAAGTACGTAGTTAGTTTGGAAAATAAAGTCTTTATACATCTTACATTTATGATAGGTTATATTTTTATAGATCCCCAGACATCTATAACCTAAGTGTAATATTACTTACTGTCGCATAATCGGTGTTTATAAACTAATTTTGATGGTTTATCGTATGCCCTTTGATACGGAAATACTGTCCTTTGCTCATAGTTTGGAAATACTTTTCCTTTACAGTAAGTTAATACAAATTACTGTTCAAGTATACGTAGGCGTTTCCGATTTGGCCGTATGCGGTCGGGAGATGTTACTCATTTTACCCTGATGTCCTGAAAAAAGAATTATAAAAAAGTGATTTCTGTATGAATTTTATTACAAATCATAACTGGTCAAATGTAATACGAGTGGTTTTGATCAAGTAATTTAAATACTGGCTATAACCATATGTATCGAACAGTTGTGTTATGATAGTTGTGGCAACTATTGGGTCGTAGGATAAAATATGTCAGCCTTGTGAAAAAAACAAAGTCATCCCCTCCCTTTGAAATTTGAGAAAATCTCGCTAAGGTTGGATAGATGCACTTACACTCATAAAATTCCCCTCCCTTTTAAATTTGAGAAAATCTCGCTAATGTTCGATAGATGCACTTACACTCATAAAATTCATACCAGTTTCAAAATATATTGATGGTTGATTGTATATGGAATCACAGAAGTATGACTGAAGTTGATCCGTCTTAGACAGTACCCTCCTGTTTGAAGAAATACTTACACTCATAAAATTCATACCAGTTTCAAAATATATTGATGGTTGATTGTATATGGAATCACAGAAGTATGACTGAAGTTGATCCGTCTTAGACAGTACCCTCCTGATTGAAGAAATACAGCTTTCCCAGATTCTATTTACATCAGTGATTTCTTTTTTCAGTAAAGTTCGACGGTAATTGGACAGTGGAGGGTCTCCAGTCTGAAGTTTGGTTCATCAATGCTGTCATGGAATACATTTTCACCATCATAATGCCACCAGATCTGATCACCAGGGATAATGAAATCTGTTATTCTTGCAAAATGAGATTGAACAACTGATGATTATCCTGATAACAGTTTTTTTATGAAGATATTTTTCCTGTGTGATAGACGCTTAGCTTGACAACTGATGGTTGAGTATTGCTTTGCAAATGAGTCATATCGATCATCACTTTTCTGGTGAGCATTGTACATATCGTATAATTGTATTGTCTATTATCCAACCGGAGTTCCTATTTGAAGTGGCAAATATACAGTTTTCTGGTGGTTATCTTCACTGGTGTTCCTATTATAGATTTTGTTAATACTCCAAATAAAAAGTAAGGTTATACAACCGTAGTATCTGCCGTGGTGATCTTTTCTCCTCTGAGCTGTATGTAAAGTTGATTATTTTAACTAATACTCAAATAAGGTTAATAGTATCTTCAGAAATTTTATTATGCTGTTGTTCAGTTGATACATATTGTGCTAGTTAGTTGTATAGCAAAATGCCTTGCGTCAGAACCCTTTATTTGATTTTTATTCTCAATGGTCTTGGAACAAAAATTTTCTTATTCAGCTTTTGTTTCTTTATTTTCTACGTGGTGGGGTATTTCAGTAATTATGTTTTGTACGATGTTACATATATCATGTAATGGTTCACAGGGCATTACTTCATAGCCTTCAATATTCATTTCCGTTGATGTTTGATTGGGTTGTGTTCGTCAAATTCGTCAGCCATTCAGTAAAGCAAATAAATAGTAACAAAAAGAAAAAAAAATTAAACGTCATGAATACTTTTAAGCTTCATGTAAATTACTTAACAATGAACAGCTATATAAGGTCCCGATAAGGCGATGTTAAACAATTGAATCGAGAAAACTAACTGCCTTATTTTTATAAACAAAAAATGTACGACACCATTCAATGTCCCGTCTTTAATACGTTCATTCACACCTTCCACACGGTTGATGTTTAAAAAAATCTTTCTATAGTGATGGTGGTTATTTCCAGTCGTTCCCTTTCGTACGTGTTATCCAAATCAGCAAATGTCTTTTTTACGATGACGGAGCTGACAGAATTTGTCAAAATGTAAGTCGTGGTTAGTAGTGAACATGAAAACGATTGATGTTCACTTAAATGAGGGTATCACCAGCCCAGTAGCCAGTACTTCATCAGTACTGAAGTACTGGCATGAAAATACGGAGTTTTTGTGTTATTAAAATTTGCTGTTACAAAATATTAGAAATTATTATAAATTAAGGAATGTATCTCCCTCATGCAAAGCTCTGATTCCTTTCACGAATTTGGCTATACTTTTTGGAACTTTTGGATTATAGCTCTTCATCTTTTATATAAGCTTTGGATTTCAAATATTTTGGTCACGAGCATCACTGAAGAGACGTGTATTGTCGAAATGCGCATCTGGTGCAAGAAAATTGGTACCGTTAATTTTATTAAATGGATTACACAATGAATATTAAGCGATGTACCCAAATCGGCAAATGAATATAATTACGCTCGCATACTTGACAGGTGAAGGTCGTTTACCGTTAAAAATGTAAACAAACAGACGACGAGTGTTTTGTCGGGGGTTTTGCTCTATTTGTTTGATAAAATAGAAATATTTTATCAGAATAAAAAACTGTGCGTATTTTATAGTCAAACATACTCGGTATATCTGTCTCTACACCACTTCCAATGCCTTTGAACGAGGCGCTATTTTTGCAGAGGTCAATAATGTTTGATATTGCAGTGCTCACTTCCTTTGGCTTTGGGCCTCCCCCAGTCTTAACAGACTCTCTTTGCCACCTTTTTGCAGTTAGTGCATTTGTCCTTTACCTCTTTGGCAGTTCTAGTTGCAACTCCCATGGCACTTGTCCGCTGAGCAATGATTTGCCAAATTTGTGCTTTTTCTTTGTTATGGTGTTTGTTTGTTTGGAATTTATTATTTCATAGTGTAATTCAACCAAGCTTTGAACTTTCAATTCTTCATCCTTGCTGAAGTTAGGTTTTTTTGTCTGAGGTGACTGGTTCAGCCATATTGATTTCTTTCTGCCAGGAAATATGCATAGGTATAATGCATTGTGGGAACATAAATCCTCAGTTAAATATAACCCTTGGTTAAAAAAAAATAACCAAGGGTTAAAATCATGTTGGACAACAGAATGTTAACCCTTGGTTATGCAACCGTCGGTTAAATGATTTAACCCTGGGTTATATTTAACAGAGGGTTAAATATAACCAAGTGATGAACAACTGGGTCCTGCAGTTTTTTAGTATAAAACTTCACTGAAATCTGAATGCTTTAAAGAAATTGTTGATGAAGTCTGTATTCTTTGCGTGCTACCTTCATTTAAAGCACTTAGGCTGCAATCGCTTAAATATTCGTATTTGATAGTCATACTGTTTAAAGAGAGCCTCATGAAAAATGGGTGCAATCCATGTTTTACTCTATAAATAAAGATAATATTTATCTATCTTGAGTTATATCCTATATTATCGAACCCTAATTACCAGATTTTCTATGAACAATTATATCAAATATTGTTTTTTGGTTTTATACACATGCTCGGATAGGTTACTTCCGAGACAAAAGGGCGAAATCGGTAAGAAAACATTTTCACATTTTTGCCCTATAAAATATGAAAGGCGGAAACGCGAAATGGAAACAGAGTAAACAAATAAGTATTTTAAAATGAATAAAAAATGTGAAACAGGCAAAATTAAAAAGATAATGATTAGTTTAATTATTTCAGGTAATCGGAAATCTTTGTAGCTACTCTTTTGCAGGCAGTAACACGAGGTTTTCCGTTTGTATTCTTCTCAGCCAGCACTAGTCTAATGCCTTCTCGTATCTCGCCTCTTAACCAATTGCAGTTGAAATAAATCCAGACCACTATCCGATATCTTTTTTGCCATTGCTGTTGAAATCACGCCTCTTTCTGTTAAAGGCTTTAATGTAAACAGAATTGCCTTTGATACGAATTTTCATCAGGAAATGATTTTCCAGTATCAGCATTGCCAGTTGCCATGGTATCTTTTGTTTCTGGTGATTTGCTTGAGTCTAGTGTTACTTCTTTGTTTGCCATCTCTCGTTGAAATTGGTTTCTAGTGTGTAAAATCTCATTCTGCAGATTGGTAATTTTGTCCTTTTGTTGGTGATTTTATTCTTTCAGCTGTAGCTTTGACATATTGCAAATTACTGCGAAGGAAGCCGGTTGGGCCTGATGTTTCCGGAGTTTTGCGTTGCTTTTCTTCTTGTTTGCACTTCATGCCTACTAAAAAACGTCTCAGTTGACTGCACTGGAGACCGTTACCTTGTTATTCAGAACGAGAACAATAAAACTGAGAAATGAAATGTGGAATGTGTCAAAGAGACAACAACCCGACCAAATAAAAAAACAACAGCAGAAGGTCACCAACAGGTCTTTATAAGTTTATTATAAATACAAGAAATCCTATGATACTCTCTATATGCCAAGTCATTGCACTTGTATGTAACCATATTACAATCCCTTATTTTTGTCTAGCTGCTTCTACACCAACAGCCTTACAAACAACTTTTAACTTCTGAAAAATCTCAACTTATTTGGAGACAAAAAACCCATGAGAAACCGGATTTAGATTATAAAATATTTGAACAAACTGAAACTACCAATCAGGACACTGTTTTAAATGTCGTTAAACTGACATTGCCATAACGAAATCGGTAGTGGTTATGACTTATTTGCGATATTGCTTGTTTAACAATAAAAATTAACATGGTTTTAATGAACCTACAACAATCATAATAGTAACGTTTATACGATACAACGTGTTTGAAAACACGTATAACAAGTACATATTGTCTAATCTGACTGGTTCTACCTGCAAAGTGTGAATTTTGCTCAGTGCGTCAAAAAATGTTTCATAAATATTCTCCCCACTGTGGTGGTTCCTCCATATTATTTCGCACAAATGCGACTCAAAGTTCTGCATTTTTGTTCCGTTCATTCTCTGCAAATAAAATTATTAACGTATTATTTCAGTTGAATTATAAATATATTCTTTATAGCCTTCTGATTGAAAGTGTAAATAAAACACATTATATACACAAAATTAAAGAATTGAGCAAAACAGGTTAAATCATAATGTGATGATCAGTTGAAATAAGTTACTGTCAGTTACGGATATTACACGGTTATTTAATTCTCATAGTAAAGTTGTATTTGGTATGGGCTTTGCTCATTGTTCAAGTCCGTGTTGTGACCAATAGTTGTTATTTTTTTGTCATTTCGTTTCTTGTTAAGAGTTGTCACATTAACAATCACAAAACATTTTCTGTTTTACATTCATTATGTTTTGTTTACTACTCTCCTATATTTGTTTTTGCAAGAAATTGTTTCATCTTACTTGTGCTTCTAATTCGGAAAGAGGTTTTTACGCAGTTATTTTGAATTAATTAAAATCCCTGGGATTGCAATTTATAGGAAAAACGCCAAGTTCAGAATTTGTGAAATAAAAAAAAACCATTAAATTAACTTACCCTAAAGTAGTCTTTGCAGTGCTTCCATGCACCCTCTATTGTATTGGTGTTCACTTCTACTATTTCCCCTTCTTCATTCTCACAGCTTTGTTGGAATGTCTCAGTGTGCGATACTGCAAAATGTTTATATCCTTACTTATTGAGACTAAGATATGCAGCCCACCCGTTCGAAAAGATGGTTGTTCCCGGCTAGGATGAAAAATGTTGTCCTGTATCTTTTTTTTAGCTGTAATCTCTGTCCAGCCTTTTTAATTTTCACTCTGTTCGGTCCTGCCTTTTTTGTTTTTAGTTTATCCTGACTTTTTTTACCTCAATTGTCGTCCTGGGTTTTCTTGCAAGTGTCTCATCCTGCCGGATATGCAACGTACGAGAAACGGAAACGCTTTGTTGTCAAGAATTAGAGGCTGCAAGAGCCCAATATATAGAACTGAATCAATGTATGCATGATGATTTGAAAGTCGAGACAGCAGGGTTAACCTTAAACAACCCTATTCTAGGAGCAACTAGTGATGGCATAGTGATTGAAGGCGATAGTATTGGTCTCTGATAAATTAAATGCCCATTTTCCCTTTTTAATTAAGTTTTATTCTGAAATTGACACAATTAATGAATCTGTTAAATTTCTTTTATTCAAAAACTTATCCATCTTGAAACCAATGATTTTGTGTTTTCCCTCAAGGTACTCCTTAACATTATTTTAAAGTAACAAATGAATATGTGGAAATTGCACATTAATAAAAAAAAAAAAAACATTGAACAAGAATCATTTTATAATTTATACAATATTATTGAGCATTGTATGAAAATATATCTACAGTGCATTCATTACAACTTGAACAGAATAACTGCTTCTCTGTGTTTTCAATAAAAAGTATGACATAACATGTACATTATCTTTCCTCCTATACATATCTAGGAACACGATTGGTTAAAACCGTCCTCGTGGAAACCAACCTACCTATTGGTATGTATTGTGAACTTGTTCTCGTCCTGAATATGCATGAAATATTTGCCACTGGACGTTAAGCAACTAACAATCAATCAATCAATCCTCGTGGAAACAGTTTACATTAAATATTAGGTTAGCTGGGTGGCGGGGCTTATTTCATTTATAGTTTGTAGTGGAGTTTCGTCATTTCATATTCCATATACGGTAATAAGGAGGCGGGCGCATTTCATACACTGTTAGTAGTGGTGTTACGTTCCTTTAGAAAAACAAAACAGTACTGAGAAAAAAACTTAAAGGTTTCAACAGACGAAGAAAGTGATGATAATGTGAAATCAATTCATAAAACATATTTAAATCTAACAAGTTGTCATTGTTGACATATGTATTTGTAGGAAGTAGTTTCTTAATCATGTTAATGCTACCTGTATTAAAGACTTGCTCATTTTAATAGGTCACTAGCCTAAATAATGCACGTTAAGATCAATTTGTTACATAGGGTGCTAGTGACGCAATGGTATATATGGTGTCAGGAAATTCCATTTGGGAATTCGAAAACCAGTATTCACCCAAATTTTAATTTTTAACAGATGAAAAGGACAAAAAGGAGGTAGATGTAATTTTAAAAGGTCCTGGCTTCAAACAACTTATAGACACCAGTTCATACAAGCAAACTAATGGAAATCTAAATGGTACAAAATGTAACTTGACCATTCCAAAAAGTGAAACTCCTAAAAGAAATATTGATTGACTTTTTGTTGCTTAACGTCCAGTGGCAAATTTTTTATGCATATTCAGGACGAGAACAAGTTCACAATAAATACAATATGTAGGTTGATACAATAGAGGCATCCGAGATGATGGTTGGGAAAATTTGGACTGCCAAATTTACGAAGGAATGATATCAACTTCACCATTTGGAACTCTTAATAATAGTCGGTTGAGGATTTTTAGTAGCCGTACGTATAAATCATTTCTTACCTACAGTTATTTTAGTAGTTGGTCCAATGATATTCAACTTATTTGATTCCTGAATTTACACCACTTTGGTTGTTGCCCGATATCAGCTTCCTGTTTAGCGGGACTTGGGATGAGTGGGAGATCAAAAGATCAAATAAATTTATGTTTAACTTATTCTGGATTTTTTTTATATTCTAGACTGACACTATAGTTCCAGTCCTTGAACCAATTGAACTTGTTAAACCACTTGCCTATCTTGCTGACCCCCAAGTGAGAGTTATTTCCTAGCGACAAAAGTATCTGAAACATTCTGTAATCATTCCACATCATTTATGGATTTTCCCTAAATTAAAGACCTAATAAAGGTGACAGTTTTATTCTTTTGTTGATGTTTCAATGTCATTTTCAAGGATTTTATTTCACAATAAAACTTTTATGGGTTTATACAAACAGAAGACAAGGATCACAACAACGATGACAGGCATACATTCAAATTATTAAACTGTGTTGAAAAAAATTGTTTTTCAATGATTTTCCATTCTCAAGTTTATGTTGTGACATTTTGATTGATTTTGGATAATGTTTTACATCATATCAAGTTTTAAATTTTAGGAGGAGTCTTTCATTTTTTTTTTGTCTAGACAATTTGTTTTGGTCGTCTTCTTCGGAAAATGGCGTTCATATGAATAGTGTGTGTGAGGAAGCAGGTGTGTGGTATCCTTTTTCAGGACCCCATTAAGCGATGTGTTCCAATTTAACCACCGATTTGTGTTCCATTATTAATCCGTACCCTGTGATTTGAAAATCCGGGAGATTTTAAAACTCCTTTCAGGTGATCACAGGCATGCGTTCCATAACAGTTCGTAACAAAAGACGAACCAAGACATACTGGAAGTAGAATTAGTGATAATGGGTACAAACCGCATAATGGAAAGCACCCATGCAAAACGTCTTCTAGAAACTGTTTCACAGATCAAATTGATATTAAGCATGGATGAATATATGATGAACTTACATTTTGTGTTTTTCGTGCCAATCCGAAATCGAACATTGCCACTTTATTATTTTTTGTTCACTTTAGGTGATTGGCATGCAACTGCTGGAGCATTTATGCAAACACTTGGGCCATTCTTTCAACGTTCACATGCAGCACTACCGTGTGACATCAGGGTATATAGAGAGATTTAATATTGGAAAACTCATGTTGATGCAAGACTTTAATGTGGTTTCGAAATTCAAAGAAAAGAGAATTTAGGAAATTAAAATTGAAGGTAATTGTATGAAAAGTATTAAATTTGATAAACTACAACAGTCAAGAAGTTTGAAAGTTAGAGTTAAATATTTTGGTATAGGTCTGGCGCTATCAACAATTGGTTTCAGCAGGTTTTCTCATGTTGTCCTTGACCGACTTTGGTGATGACATTAATTTTTACTGATGATGCTTTTCATACCTTCCCTCCCTTAATTTTGCAATCATAAAATCTTATTAACTTCAATAACGCTAAGGTTTATCATGTTCAGCCAGCAGGTATCCTTACCCTAAAAGTGAGAATTGAAATCGGGAATGTATCAAAGAGACAACAACCAGACCATAGAAAAAAAACCAGCAGAAGGTTACCAAGCAGTCGGAAACCAGGTTGAAATAGAACAAAAGAATCGAAGCTCTTTATTAGAGAAGGCGATAAATGTTAACTGTATTGTTTACTATAGTGACAAAATTTCAAAAAAGTTACATTTTGTAATAGAAACAAACAAAATTGCAATTTTCTTCTCAATAACGAGGTGTTTTATTTAGGTGCAATATCCTTCTCTACTTTCCGCTATATAGATGATGTTCTTATGAAAAAATAAACAGTTAATTGCACGAAGCATGACTTGGGAATATTAGACAAATGGCTGTTGAGAAAGGTGGAGTTTGTCAACCTAGAACATCACCTACAATTCGTCTGAACTCTTCTTTACCTTAATTAAAGCAAATGGCAAGGAAAATAACCGAGGATGTTCGATAATCGTGCCAGTATTGAGAGGCATTTAAAGGACAAAGAGTACTCTCATTCATTACTTGACAATGAATTTAATTGTCATTTTTTTTAAAAAAAAGAAGAAAAGGACATACCACGAAGTATGAAGTAAGGATGAAGGAGATTGGTGTGGGAACATGGAAAGTTCGGTGATGGTACACATAGAATACTTACATTTTCTTTCAGATACCATTTTACAAAATGTTTCGGACTACGTGGTAGAAATGAACATCGGCAAATACAATTGGGAGATATTTCAATGAAGAAGAAACTTGTGTAAAACCGACAGTGTTCCTGAGAGACTTGCGAAAACTCGTGATGTTCTCAAGTGAAAAAAGAATCATAAATATAAACCGTGAATGTATGAAAAACAAATGTAATCGCTTTCCGATACTTCTCTTCAACGCGTATCTTCTTTGACGTCCAGAAAATGTAATGTCATATTACACTGATTTCAAGAACAATGGTGCCAAATACCGCTGTTCAAAACTCATAAATCCATGGACAGCCAACATTGATGACTGACAGGATAACAGAAGTTAAGTCATCTGAACAACATTAGGTGGAATTAAAATGTATATTGGAAATGTTAAAAGAGAGGAAAGACCATAATATATGTCACCATGGATGAAGATTCGCAAAGCAATGACGACTTAGATTCAGAAACTGATAGATCACATGTGCATGATGATCTAGATGGCATAGTTCCACTATTGGAATCATCTGTAATTGATGACCAACATGATCCTGCTGATCATAACCTAGGTATTCTTTAAGTTTGTAAACATCTTCAAACATTTTGATTGAAAGATGATAGCCACAAGATGTAAACAATACATTAATATGAATTTTCAATTTTATAAAAAAATAGCGTCTGTATAAATTATGTCTAATTTTTGACATGACACAATAAATTATTATATTAATAATTAACATAACAATATTCATCAGATTATTATTATTGTGTCCTATTGAGACAAATTATTTTTCTCAAAATTCAGAATCTATTGATATGTTTTGTTGGCCAAAAAATCCAACAGTTGTTGCCCATAACTAAATAAATGACCAATTGATAATTTCAGAGCCTGGATTTTCCCTGTGCTGGGACAACGTTCAAAAGCTAAGCATTGCTAGGCACAAAGCTGATGGAACAAACAATACGATGATGTTGTGGGCCTTGTCCTTTGCCACCAGAAATCGAGTTGGGTTTCTTAACCTAGATGACTTTGATGAAACTGTTCCTGGTAAGGATATTCCATTACATGTAATTTATTTAAATGGTCAAATTTTCTCCCTCGTCTGTTTTTGGGGGTCTCATTTGTTTTTTTTATACCCTGGTCGTACATTTTGTTATCCGTCAAATAAGATTAAAATTTGCAGCACTTACTTTCTTTAAAAGTGGAAACAAAGCAATGGCCGTACGGCCTTCAACAATGAACAAAGACCATACCGCATAGTCAGCTATAAAAGGCCCGAAATAATAAATGTAAAACAATTCAAACGAATCCACCCGCCCTTTAGAGTAGTCTAGTCTGATGAACAGAACGTTGTCTATATGTCGGACTAAACTACTTTCAAAAGTAACTACACTCAAAAGTAATGATTTCATGGTTCAGTTTGAAAGCAACTTAACCAAAGATATTGGTTTAATCTACACACAAGTCCGAATTGCTGTCAGTAAGATGTTTCAATATTGAGATAATCAACTTGCAACACGATGTAGATATTTGTTAATCACTTAAAACATGGTGGACTCTTTCTGACCATCTAGGTATGTTGATTTTCTTTCTCATCGACGTCAGCAGCGGATCCAGTCATTTTCAAAAGATTGAAGGGGTCTCCAACCCAGGAGAAAAACATTCCAAATTTAAATCTCCATTCAAATTCATGTTTGGTAAAAAAGGGAGTAACACAGAACGTTCAACTCAGATCTCTTTTTCAGTTCAATTTAGGTTTCGTTATGGCTACTCGTCAGCCGTTAGCATTTCACATTTTTAATGTCTTGTCAAATACAACTTCGCCAATTCAAACTTAGGGGGATACCATTTGATTTTTATGGGCTAGGATGATTTTTTTTGTCCTGCATTTTATTTAGTTGTAATCTCTGTCCTACCTTTTTATTTTTCACTATATTTGGTCCTGCCTTTTTTATATAAATTTATCCCGTTTTTTTGCCCAGTTGCTCATCCTGCCTTCTTTTTTACTAAACAATGCTGTCTTGCCTTTTTTATACTTAAATCCCTGTCTTGCAGGTTTTTTTTTTTTATTTCATCATAGCCCTCTCCCCCCCAAAAAAATAAAATCAAATGGTAGCCCCTTAACTTGGACTCGGAACCTCGGAACTTGGAATAAAAAAAACCCAATTACACCACCTTTTTAAAATCAAATTCCAAACCTCCTATAACAATGTAAAAGATATATTATATATAGGCCTATTTCGTTTATTTCGTTGTATTTCGTTTCTTCATTTTCCATTTCGTTTCGTTTCGTTTCTTCATTTTTTCATTTCGTTTCGTTATATTTCGTTTCGTTTCGTTTCGTTATATTTCGTTTCGTTTCGTTTCGATTCCGTTTCTCACTTTATAAGTACCCCTGTTATATGACGACTTTTATTTATTGAAGGCACTAATTTATAAAACACAAAATTATTGTATTTATTGGCTCTTAGTGATGTTCAATAGCGTATTTGAAAAAAAATTCAAAGACTTGAATTTACTACAATACAAACAATTCTTATCTCTATTTTAGAACATGTAATTTAAACTTGTTGAAATGAACTTAGTTTAAAACTTGTCAAAGTAAGCTTTAAGAATTCCTTTTTTTAATTTAGATTTATTATGCATGTCTCTAAACATAGTATGCGACGCGTAACAGTTTATAAGTAGGTGTTCTCATATATGCATTTGATACGGTGAATTATTATGGATATATTTCAGACTTCATTTATGAAAGAAAATCTTTAGAGCAGAGCATTTTTATTCTGTTTGTAGCTCTATTTTGTAACATGTTATTTAAACTTGTTGAAATGAAGTTAGTTTAAAATTTGTCAAAGTAAGCTTTAAGAATTCCTTTTTTTAATTTAGGTTTATTATGCATGCCTCTTTACATGGTATGCGACGCGTAACCGTTTATAAATAGGTGTTCTCTTATATGCATTAGATACGGTGCATTTATTATGGATATATTTGAGACTTCATTTATGAAAGGAAATCTATAGAGCAGAAATTAATTTTTTTTGTATCAATTTAAAATGTAGATTCAAATATTTTTCAATATATTAACAAAGTTCTTTTGCAAGATCAATTTAAAAATATTTTTTTCTGATGTCTGTTACCTCAAGCTGTGCAACGTTATTTTGGAGAAAAAGAAGCTTAGATACCTTTGTCAAAGGTCAGATAAATTAAAATGATCATATTTGGTGTCGGCTGTAGAGCCTGGTACGATGTAGTTTATGTTAGTTTGTCCTACGTCAATTGTCAATTTAAACTACACTCAGTCTGATAGGAGCTTGGTTGAGATCTTTTTGATATTTCGTACTTATTTTATCTTCATCTAGGGCTGTAACGTGTTGACATCTTCATCTAGGGCTGATACGTGTTGACGACATATTATATTAAAGAAAGGATTCCGTAAGTTTTCCTTTTTTTTAAACACTAAACGAGTCAACGGCGTCTCCTAACAGACTATGGTTGTTTATACTGTTTCGTACATGACGAGATGTATGTCGGTCAGTATTTTTCTTGTTTTTATCACAATTAACACCATGTAATCGAGTGATTTTAATTCAAATGTCAAATCCTTAACTTATTACATTTCAGGGAACGCTGCACACCCATATAATTTGATCTTTATCTCCTTCGCCCGAACACGAGATCAGCCGTGGCACTTGATAATATTCTAAAAAAATAATCGCAGGGACCTGAAATTTTCGTAGAACACTTTTGTTATTTCTTGTTTAAAAAATTAGGAATAACTTCTTGGATTGAAGACAATAGTTTTTTTAGTTTTTATTAGTATGATTGTATTTTAGTTAGGATTTTTAATAGAGTAGAATCGTTTTTTATTAATTAAACTATATAATTTTTGAAAGTTTATTTTTATCGTTAATTTTCTATATAACTATGTTAAAAGAAAGCTACATTTTCGTCTACTAAGATTAGTTAAAGATAACATTATTTTCGAAAGAATTTATTACTGATCATTACTGTGTAGAAAGTTAATGGTTAATCTTAACGGTATTCCTAAATTTTATGACACCTTCAGTAGGTCAGTCTAGTCATTTCGAGTTCAAGTAAAAATCGTCTGCACGTGCAGCTGTGGCTATTTAATTTAATTACGTTGTTTTGATCATCTCTGGGAATCAGGTTAAGTTAGTGTGAAATTTTATGTCTACTGGTCAGACGTAAACATTCGTTAGTTATATGATATGGATATAATAATGCTATTGGTATAACGTTATCGTCGAACTCCCAAATCCCAAATAGTCGAACTTTATAGGAAAAAATTTATTCCACTGCACATTTCAAATCGTCTCCGCAACATTTTGGTAACAGAGCGTGGTTCAAGGAACTTTAATCGTAACCGTATTGTGAGAAAATGAGTAATAAGGATTTGAAAATCGAAGCAGCGGCAAGCGAGGGAGACAAAATGGACGAATCTGTAATTGCTAAACTGGACAAAAGTTTACAATTAGAAGATCTGAAGAAGGAGAAAGCGAAATCGGCATTCACACAAACTAGATATTATTATTGCAAATTCTTGAAGAAGATTTTCCGGATCATGAAGAAATCAAAGTAATTCAAGAGAAATAACACAATTATATTTTTTAGTAAATTCTACCCCTTTTTATAATTTATTCTGATATTACATTATATAGACCATATTCTTAAGATAGTTGTAAAGAATATATTACCAAACCTGTCAACGGTTTTAATCAAGTTGTTTTTTTTTAAATTTCACTATAAATTTGACAACTTGTTCGATAATTTTAATAGATGATACCTTAAATCGGTCATTTGATCAAGATAAATTTATAACATGTAATGACAACTGTATCTGAAGTAAACTTGAACCAACTTAATTTCTATTAACAATATTATATTTTTTTAGTTTATTCTACCCCTTTTTCATAATTCATTCTCATATGACATTATTTCGACCATATTCTAAAGATAATTGTATAGAGTATATTTCCAGACCTGTCAATGGTTTTTATCAGGATTTTTTTTAATTTCCCTGTTATTTAACAACTTTTTCCATAATTGTAATAGATGATACCTTATAGCGGTAATTTGATCAAGATAAATTTATAAAATGTAATGACAATTGTATCTGAAGTAAACTTGAACCAACTTAATTTCTTTTAACAATATTATATGTTTTTAGTAAATTTACCACTTTTCCATAATTCATTCTGAAATGACATTATATCGACCATATTCTAAAGATAGTTGTATAGAATATATTACCAAACCTTCAACGGTTTTACTCACGATTTTTAAAATTTCACTGTAAATTTGACAACTTTTTCGATAATTGTAAAAGATGATACCTTAAATCGGTCATTTAATTAAGATAGTTTTATTATATGTAATGGCAATTGTATCTGAAGTTAGCTTGAACCAACTTAATTTCTTTTAACAATATTACATTATTTTAGTAAATTCTACCCCTTTTCGATAATTCATTCTGATATTACATTAAATCGTTCATATTCTAAAGATAGTTGTATAGAATATATTTGTTTTTATCACGATTTTTTAAAATTTCCCTGTAAATTGGAAAACTTTTTCGATAATTGTAATAGATGATACCTTAAATCGGTAATTTGATCAAGATCCAATATGTAATGACAATTGTATCTGAAATAAACTTGAACCAACTTAATTTCTTTTAACAATGTTATATTTTTTTAGTAAATTTACCACTTTTTCGTAATTCATTCTGATATGACATTATATCGACCATATTCTAAAGATAGTCCAATAGAATATGTTTTGAAACCTGCCAACGGTTTTAATGACGATTTTTTAAAAATGTCACTAAATTTGACAACTTTTTCGATAATTGTAATAGATGACACCTTAAATCGGTCATTTGATCAAGATAAATTTATAACATGTAATGACAATTGTATCTGAAGTAAACTTTAACCAAATTAATTTCTTTTAACACTTATATTTTTTAGTAAATTCTACCACTTTTTCATAATTCATTCTTATATTACATTATATCGACCATATTCTAAAGATAGTTCTAAAGAATATATAGCTAAACTTGCCAACGGTTTTAATCCAGATTTTTTTAAAATTTCACTGTAAATTTGAATTTTTTTTCAATAATTGTATAGATGATACCTTAAATCGGTCATTTGATCAAGATAAATTTATAACATGCAATGACAACGGTATCCGAAGTAAACTTGAACCAAGTTAATTTCTATTAACAATATTATATATTTTAGTAAATTCTTCCACTCTTTATATTTCATTCTGATATTACATTATATCGACCATATTCTAAAGATAATTGTATAGAATATATTACCAAACCTTCAACGGTTTTACTCACGATTTTTAAAATTTCACTGTAAATTTGACAATTTTTTCGATAATTGTAAAAGATGATACCTTAAATCGGTCATTTGATTAAGATAGTTTTATTATATGTAATGGGAATTGTATCTGAAGTAATCTTGAACCAACTTAATTTTTTTTGACAATATTACATTATTTTAGTAAATTCTACCCCTTTTCGATAATTCATTCTGATATTACACTAAATCGTATATATTCTAAAGATAGTTGTATAGAATATATTTGTTTTTATCACGATTTTTTAAAATTTCCCTGTAAATTTGAAAACTTTTTCGATAATTGTAATAGATGATACCTTAAATCGGTAATTTGATCAAGATCAATTTATAATATGTAATGACAATTGTATCTGAAATAAACTTGAACCAACTTAATTTCTTTTAACAATGTTATATTTTTTTAGTAAATTTACCACTTTTTCGTAATTCATTCTGATATGACATTATATCGACCATATTCTAAAGATAGTCGAATAGAATATGTTTTGAAACCTGCCAACGGTTTTAATGACGATTTTTTAAAAATGTCACTAAATTTGACAACTTTTTCGATAATTGTAATAGATGATACCTTAAATCGGTCATTTGATCAAGATAAATTTATAACATGTAATGACAATTGTATCTGAAGTAAACTTTAACCAAATTAATATCTTTTAACACTTATATTTTCAGTAAATTCTACCACTTTTTCATAATTCATTCTTATATTACATTATATCGACCATATTCTAAAGATAGTTCTAAAGAATATATAGCTAAACCTGCCAACGGTTTTAATTAAGATTTTTTTTAAATTTCACTGTCAATTTGATTTTTTTTTTCCATAATTGTATAGATGATACCTTAAATCGGTCATTTGATCAAGATAAATTTATAACATGGAATGACAACGGTATCCAAAGTAAACTTGAACCAAGTTAATTTCTATTAACAATATTATATTTTTTAGTAAATTCTTCCACTTTTTATAATTCATCCTGATATTACATTATATCGACCATATTCTAAAGATAGTTGTATAGAATATATTACCAAACCTTCAACGGTTTTACTCACGATTTTTAAAATTTCACTGTAAATTTGACAACTTTTTCGATAATTGTAAAAGATGATACCTTAAATCGGTCATTTGATTAAGATAGTTTTATTATATGTGATGGCAATTGTATCTGAAGTAAGGTTGAACCAACTTAATTTCTTTTAACAATATAACATTATTTTAGTGAATTCTACCCCTTTTCGATAAGTCATTCTGATATTACATTAAATCGTTCATATTCTAAAGATAGTTGTATAGAATATATTTGTTTTTATCACGATTTTTTAAAATTTCCCTGTAAATTTGAAAACTTTTTCGATAATTGTAATAGATGATACCTGAAATCGGTAATTTGATCAAGATCAATTTATAATATGTAATGACAATTGTATCTGAAGTAAACTTTAACCAAATTAATTTCTTTTAACAATTATATTTTTTAGTAAATTCTACCACTTTTTCATTATTCATACTTATATTACATTATATCGACCAGTTTGATGGATATTTACCAGAATCAAGAATTAAATTAAAAAGCTTAGTTATAGCTTTACAAGTAACAACACCACTATATTTAATAATTTCATTACAAATTTGGTCTGGACCAGAGCTTTTCCCAGTTTTTAATTTTTGTATACAGTTATTTACTTCACTGATAGTAAAAGGTTTATCAGTTGCCTCATTGAATAAAAGTGCATCAGTTTCATTTAATATATCGGTTTCAATTTTAGTTTTAAATTCTTTATCATAGTTTACAGACTCTCCTTGATGCTTAAAATGATCAATAATTTCGGAAAAACCAGCTTGAAGCTCAATTTTATTTTTAGTGTTCTCATATTTTAATGACTTTAATAATTTCCAATATTGTTTAGGGTCTGTATCTCTAAGGGCTGAAAGCTGACCAAATATTTCCCTTTTAAATTGATTTTTCTTTCTTTTTATTAATTTTTTACACAGTTTACAGTAACCTAAGAAATTATTTCTTAAATTGAGGTTAAGGTTATAAGGATTTATTCGTAATAATTTGGCTAGATTTGATACAGTTTTCTTTACATCAGCTAGTTCTCTATCTTCCCATGGCTTTTTCTTTTTTAATTTCTTTTTACGAAAGGTTTTAATAATTTTACATGAACGCATGGTTAATGTTTTAAATATATTATTTAGTTGTTGTTCTGCTCTTTCAACCCCAGAACAATTTATTTCAAATGGTGTATTTTCATAACCAAGTATTTCATCTCTAGTGCTGCTTTCTTCTAAAACAGTATATAATTTTTCCTTAGAAATAGTCTCCCATTTAAATGGCATATCTATCTCACTATATTTTCTGTCTATATTCATATTTTGCATGGATATACACCCTTTTAAAAAGACTACAATTTGAGCATGATCAGATAAATATGAAGGTTCTAATATTTGAAAAAAAATAACAGAGTTAATGAGGTCCACACTGGTCAAGGCATAGTCAACAGTACTACACCCATTGGGTTTAAAACATGTCATATTTCCCAGCATATCACCAATAAAACGTCCGTTCAAAACTCTTAGCTGAGAGGCAATACAGAGATCAATCAATTGCTGACCTTGGGAATTAAAATAATTCATATTTTTACTTGTTATAAAAGATTTCAAAGTGTAAATTTGTAGTAGATTTAAGGCAATTTTTTCCTTCATATGTGTATTTCTTAAACATCCAGGTGATATATCCTGTATTTGACACATAATCAAATTTTCTATCATCATTTTGATCAAATGCAGATTGCATTTTGTATGAAGCGCGGAAGTGCTTAAGTCTAAAAATGTACTTCGCTCAACGCTTTTACAACCCTATAAAATTAGTAATCCAATTCTTATAATTACATTTATTTTGCTAGGATCATGAATAAACAATTTCTATCAAATATTTCTTATATTTGTCTGTGCATTTTTGTGTGTAAGCGCATGCTATCATGGATGTTACATATCATTGTGCTAAGAAGAATAATGTGAGATTGTTGTTAGCCAATCAAAATAACGGATTATGTTGAAATATACATATAATGTAATTATTAGATTTTGAATAAATGAAACAAAAAATAATAATGCTTATTTAACTCCTTGTTGAAAGAAAAGCCATATTGACAACATATAAATCATACCTTTAACTACAGCTGAAGCATTTTGTATAGCTGTTATAATTCCTGAAAGCCTTATAATGTAACTAAGACTTTTAGAAAGAACCCCTCTTCTGTTCTCATCTTCGGTAAACTGCATTTTCTTTTCTATATAATAATTGTCGTGGAAGTTGTTAAAAACAGACTTGGCTTCCTCATCAAATCTGTAAACTGTTTTTCTGAAATGACTTTAAATATCTTGTCCATGTTTGAAGTAAACATCACCTCTTTTGGGCATGAAATAAGGTACCTATAAAATATTATTTTAACATATCAAATTTGTTTTTGCATTGCTCTCAAGTTTAAAAAAAACTGTGTCCTACTTAATTACATACAGTAAAATTGTATGGTCTAATAATTCATATTTTCGATTCTCCGAAACTTCAGCGTCATAAATTCTGCTAATGACTTCATTGGTAACTTGGTCGCCGGGTGTGTATTTTTCTGAAAACATTGCATATATTTTTACAAGATTCTTAGCTTCTTTTGGAGGTAAATCAACACCTTTATTTAGGTATTCGTTATCAACATATTGGTGCTCATACAAACACATTTCCACCACGATACGCGCTCTTATTTCTTTGTGGGCAGTTTCATTGCCAAAGCAGGCGACACTAGCAGACCTAGGGAGGCAATTTCCATCTCCAATAACGCAAACTGTTAACATTAAGCTGAATAATTCAAGTTCGCCTCTTTGCATACAATCTATTGCTTGTCTGTCAGCAACAAGGTTATGAGTCACCATATCAATGTCTTTATCGACTGTAAATTGGTAACTGTGGAACATTGGACTTTCAATTATCTCAATACATTTTGCCTGAAGGTCATCGAATGATTCTGAGGACTGTAAATAAAGTAAAACATCTGGAAATATGCACTACGTTCTTTCGGCCTCTCATTATCAAAACGATCATTAACAGCCTCATCTTTGGTCCTTGTAGTACATTGGTAGGGCAAAAAAACCTTCTTAGACATAACGACGACAGGCATCATTGGCCATGTAAGAAAACACTCGGTCGTAGGTGACAGTCAGTCCGAGTTTGAAGAAAGTATCTACTAGATCCTATTTTCTAGTCTTACAGTGGATCATGATTCCCAAATAAATACAAACTGAAGGTTCATGATATTTTATGTGACGGTTAGATGGTTTCTTTGTACAATTAACATCAGAAGTTGCGCTATTGTTAATGTCGACTGAGAATATGAACGATCCTGAATGTTGGGTCCAGACTGAATCATACTGACAAAAGAAAGCAATAGCTGGGGTACAGAAGCTTCCTGACATCCCTTTGAGAAGGTTCCTTTAAATTCTGAATTTGATGCGAAAATTAAATACATGCATTATTTATATAACAATTAAATCTGTGTTTGTTCAATTCAAAGTATAACAGAATTTCTGAAATTTATATATACAGCAAACCTTCCTCTCATTTCAGCAACATTTAAACATCCTCATACTTAATGTAGTAAGTCAAGTTGACCCTTACAAGCTTAAACATGTTTCATTAGTTTTCAGGATGTGAATTTATTGAAATATATTTGTGTTATTTAGAAAAATGCCACCTTCTAATGTATCGTTTAAAACAGTGAATTAAAGACTGATCATACAGTTTCAAAATATACAAGCGAGACTGATCGTACAGTGAGATATTCAAACAATTATAATTTTCTTAATTCTGCTTCACGTCTTTAGTCCAAAATATTTGTGAAATATTCTTTGGCAATAACTTTGCATCACCAATAACATCCTGATTCACCATCAAGGAATCACGCATTTCTTTGTTTCTCGAAATGTTAGCAATTGAAGTTTAAAGAACAAAATTCTAATGATTCTGCTTTGAAAGTCATCATTCTTGTACATATCATAAACAAATGCACACGATTTCAGCTAAATGTTGCTCGAAAAGATTTGTATTGGAACCATTAATACGGGGAAAATGGTCATTGACCAACTGCCGAGCCCCCTTGATACAGCAATGCACAATCTCGCCAGTCTCATTGTCCACATACAGTAAAATGTTCTATTTGATTAAGAGTTTGGTATGGTGGCCACGAGTCGGAATAGATACGGGATCCTGGCTTTATATGTTTCTGTAACAGAGGAATGAGAGTATTGACAGATCTGATATCGACAGGGTAAGTCACCAGTTTATGGCTAGCTCTTTCTATTAAGCCGAAGATCCAAATTATAGTCCCTGATGGCTTCCCATAGTTGTATTTCACCTCAATATAAACAGCATCCTACATCTGAATAACCTTCTCCGTGCTTTTTCCTACGCCGCGTGTCTTGTGCCATTTTCATCAATGCATACGTACCTTGAAATGTTCGCATTTCATACTTTCATGACTTAAAAGTATTCACTTTCTTATATACTAGTACCCCGAAGGGTGACTGGGGTATAGAAATATGGTCACTTGGTCTTCTCCCGACCGGCAGTAAAACGCTTGCCGAAGTGGGGCGTCCGTTTGGCTGTGCGGGATTTATCAAGTTTGCAGTCACGTCCGGTCAGAAGGGGGACGTTAAATCCGATGCCTCGTGTTAAGAGAGTGCCACGCTCTTTGCACGTTAAGATCCCTTGCAACAACTTTTTTTGAGGGGTCCGTAGGTGGCCTGTTGCAAGGTAAAATTGCTATCCCAAAATACCCTCATTTTCCAGTAGCAGTCCAAATTTCCCCGACCATCATCCCAGATGGCCTCTATCGTATCAACCTACCTTTTGTATTTATTGTGAACTTGTTCTCGTCTTGAATATGCATGAAATGTTTGCCACTGGACGTTAAGCAACCAACAATCAATCAATCAATATATACTAGTAATATAACCCTCTATTGCATACTGTCATGACTTAAAAAAGTATTCGCTCTCTTAAAAAAAACAACTATACCTTCCTTCAAATCGATAATATATCTGTCCAATATTTTGATTAAAATTCTATCTAAAGGTATCTACGGAATAAACCTCACCGAATTAATAAACTTACATCCCAGCTCCTTACTTCTAACAAGGGTGATCTGAGCCGAATCACCCTTCCCATATCACCCCAGTTTGAGTTTCTTTGTTATGCATGCTTTCCGTTGTTCTGTAACATTATTGGTGGAAATGTCAAATCCACTTTAAAACTTATTATTTATTATACGAAAAAGACTATCGCTCTGCTCACACCACATCTTCCTATATCTATCTATCAAAATTGCGCAGAAAAAATCCAGTGTATATGCGTGGGTTTGAACTCAAGACCTTAAGCATATCAAGCCACGACACATACCACTACACCAGGAAGACTGGGTTCGAAGTAATAGTAATTGACATACTTAGGAAGCAAATATCTTTTTATAAGTGGGGCGAGTTGTCGGACCTTTATTCAGTGGGGTTTTAACTTTTTACGTTTATTAGCGAGTTTTCAGACTGATTGTTCAATTCGATTTTACACTTTTTCGAAGTAGGGCAAGTCGTTAAACAAGAGTGGGACGATATTCGATATAGTGTGAGCCGATTGGCAAGAAGGGCGAATCGACATTGTTTGATATCTACTCATCGTGTTTTACTCTATATCGAAACATATTTCTTTTAAATGAAATACATTTATGTTGTATGTATGTATATGAATTTCTTGTATAGCACGAATCAGGCATGCAGTAGCCTAGCATATATATGTTATATGAGAAAGATTATATCAGCTGGGTCTAATATATTAAGTGAACGTAAGACTTAAATAGGTATTCTTTTATAAAAAATTGATTACATTAACGTAGTGTGAAAAATTGTTAACTTATTTTGTCACTCACATTGGTTGACTTCTTTAGCAAATCTCAAAGATTGCCTATCTGAAAGCTTTCTAAACAAGTCTGTATTATCACTCGACAACAAAGTGTTCATCGCTTTAGGACAGATAAAGTTAAAATTATAGAACATGGCTTCGCCATTAAGATTAATTTTTATTATGAATATTTTAATCAAATTGTTATTGCAAATAGAAAATACATGTGGAAAGACAATTGTCAATATAATTAGACGCCTGATTTATGATATAAGGGGTACCAAGGGCAGAGCGAATTGACTGTAGCAGCGAGGCAAAAATCACAACTGACTTAAGCTATTCACGATTTTTTACAAATCATAGTTTTAACAGGTCAATTTTCTCTCTCGGTTATCTGACTTAATTGATAATTTACTTGATTCTACATATATAGCCTTTCCAGCAAATTAGATAATGCATTCATACTTTTCTCAAATCAAACTTCTTTATAACTAACCTCAGATTACCACAAGTTTGTATATGTATATGAATACGAACACGATTTTTCGTCAATTGCATTTGACGACAGACTAAATACAGCATTGTATACATAAGATACTTCATATAATTAAGACGATAATTTTATTAAATCACTATTGGATGTGCTCTCGTGATATTTTTCGTGCATGACAAATTCATTTGTTTTACCTTTCTGTTTACTGAAGGCGACAAGATATTTGGAAAGAATCCGTTTAATGATAACTTCCGACCTCTCCTTCAATAAGTCGAAGTCAGAGGGGGAAGGCATATACTTTTCAATTGGAATAGCCTGAATAGTTGTCTTGTCACGCAACGTTACAGTTGGTAACGGTGTCGACATGAATATCAATTATATGGTCATTTTTATAAATTTTCTGTTTACAAATCTTTGAATTATTCGAAAAAACTAAGGATTTTCTTTCCCCAGGAGTAGATTACCTTAGCCGTATTTGGCACAACTTTTTGGAATTTTGGGTCCTCAATGCTCTTCAACTTTGTATTTGTTTGGCTTTTTAACTATTTTGATCTGAGCGTCACTGATGAGTCTTATGTAGACGAAACGCGCGTCTGGCGTATAAAATTATAATCCTGGTACTTTTGATAACTATTTACACCACTGGGTCGATGCCACTGCTGGTGGACGTTTCGTCCCCAAGGGTATCACCAGCCCAGTAGTCAGCACTTCGGTGTCGACATGAATATCAATTATATGGTCATTTTTATAAATTTTCTGTTTACAAATCTTTGAATTATTCGAAAAAACTAAGGATTTTCTTACCCCAGGAGTAGATTACCTTAGCCGTATTTGGCACAACTTTTTGGAATTTTGGGTCCTCAATGCTCTTCAACTTTGTATTTGTTTGGCTTTTTAACTATTTTGATCTGAGCGTCACTGATGAGTCTTATGTAGACGAAACGCGCGTCTGGCGTATAAAATTATAATCCTGGTACTTTTGATAACTATTGGTATCCTGTTCTTAGCCATTTAGGCAAGGGTCCATAGATTTAACTTGGTATCACTCTCCTGAGAATGGTGTCTGGCGGAAGTGTATCTGGCTATATTATCCCACTCTCTCTCAGGAAAATTTTGTAACACACACCTAAATGATTATAATTAGAGAAATTCTCCTCTGCACTAGCCAAATTTCACAAATTTAATGCATTCTCACATTTACGCTTCTTACGAGGTGTCAAAGCGGATTCAATGGCTGGCAATGCTAGTTCTGGCGGACAAACAGTTGTACTAGATGACTCAATTTCGTTTGATGATTGTGTAGTCTCAGAGGTAGTGTGGATTTAGGATATACAATACCGTAGGCACCAACTTCTAGGTCCATGACGGTTGTTTCGTCCGTGTTACTCATAGAAGGCATCGCTGATACTATTTGCTCTGACTCGTTTTCTGTATTAGATGTGGTATTGTACTCAAAAGCTGACAGTTCGGATTTGTTCGTTGGTTCGTCATTTAAAAACAAATCAAGGTTTTTAGCCAAAAACTGTATTTAACCCCATGTACTATATATGCCACGTTGACCATCTTAGTTCGCAAGATTTTGAATATTCCTTCATGTACATCTTCAGGTGTTGAGCTACAATTGAATACATATAGTAGTGATGGAAAGTGATCCAAAAGATAATTTGGATGATTTAGCAGGATCGTCAGACAATTTTAATGAAATATTGAATCATCCTGGAGGCGGCGACAAGGGCAGATCAGATGTAAGGAAGGTGTTTGACTTTCATAAAAAAAAATCCATAACCAACCTGGATACGACAAAGGCAGTGTGTCGAATTTGCTGAACAGAATATATAAATAAGGGTTTGTATTTCACTATTTTTTGTTGTTGCAATTATTGGTGATATGATATCTTTAAATTTTTCAGTAAACAGAACACTTGCCTCCGAGTCCCCACTTATGACTATAGTAAACCAGGGATTTCTGTAGTTAGTAAATGGCGATTTCACTTTAAAAATATTAATGGTTTGTTCTGTTTTCTTTTTCAGCTTTGTTATCTGGCAACTCGAATTAAAAGATTTATTTTTCTGCAGAATTAAGTTCTTAAAATGTGTTTTATCTGTTTGTTACTGGTCTATGTGACTCGTAAAAACAGACAAGTTCTTACAATACTGTATAGCCACAGTTGATCATGAAATATAAACACCTGACCATTTGTCTGGTGAAAGTGTCCTGATGCTAAAGTATTTTAGTAATTGTCTCGTAAAAGCAGACTAGATATTTTAATCATTGTCTCGAACTAGCGGACAAGTGTCATGTTGCTTAGAACTATATCAATTATTGAATCGTACAAGCAGAAAAGTGTTCTGTAACATGTTGCATCGAATTATTTAAATAATTGTCTCGTTCTCTTTAGAAATAGCTGATGTACCATTATCAGTCAAGGACAACCCTCCACCGGATTAACCATCTATACCTTCTGTGTCAGACCCAACAGATGACGACATTATAGTGCAAACTGAAAAGTGTGAAAGCGGTAAAACCCAAAAAGCCCTCCAAACAAAGAGGTTGAATATATCTTTCATAATGAAGACATTGATGACTGGCTAACAGATGTGATTTATGTTGGAGGCAGTACAAAATCACCAGCAGAAATGATACATGCAGATATTGCACGCTATTTGGCATTTAAGATTCCAGAGGAGGATATTAAACTCTCAATTTTGGAATGGTGGAAGAGAAATCAATGTTTATACCCAAGACTCAATTTTAGCCCAAAAATACCTATGTATTCCTGCTTCATCTGTGAAAGAGTATTCAGTTTGGCCATTAAGTGATTAAAATTAAAAACTTTACAAATATTTCATACATTCTCTCTTTTTTTATTTAGTACACAAACTATACCACAATAAGGTTCATTTGTCGTAAGTTGAAAATGAAAGATCAGTATAAAGTTGATGAAAAGCCAACCTAGAAACTTTCACAAACTTAAAGAGTTAAAACCTATTCTATTATACTAAGACAGACGAATACTAAAAAAGACTTTTGTTTTTACGCATAACATATTTAAACGAACTACATATAAACACATTTCTCTCTATTTGAAAGTTGTTTTAACACAGGTAAATAAACGAACGGAAAAGTTGTATGAGGAATTTGACTAATTAAATTAAATATAGATTTAACATTCAGCTCTGATTTTGTCTTTTCAGTTTCCTAATGCCTGTAACTATGAACTTTTACAATGTCCTGAGGAGGAAAGCATTCTTTACCAAGGTACCATGCAAAGTTTGTATATGTTCTTATAGAACATAGAGCTCTTCAAATTAAATCAGTGGCGATCCTTATTCTGTTATAATTGCGAAGTTTATGATGTCATCTGGTTTTTCTATCTCAATTATTGGACCTGCTGAAATCCTATTTGCATCTTGAAAGTTATTTTGTTGATGATTTGCTATAGACTGTGATGTCATTTATGGTGAAGTGTGATTGGATGAGTTTTTACAAAGGCAACCTATTCGTGTAATACGAAAATCCTTAGTATTCGATAATTCAGAGTTTTGTAAACAGGGAAATTTATACACATTACCATATACTAAAAATAATTGATATCCATGTCGACACCGAAGTGATGTTACCCTCTGTAACAAGAAACGTCTACCAGAAGAGGCATCGACTGGGTGGTGTACACAGTTATTAATGGTACCACGATTCTAATTCAATTTGCCTGGTCTTCATAATAGACCAACTCCCTGGAGTTCGCCTATTAGTTTTACATGTAGCAACTTAAACTAAAAGTTCAGTTGAAATTAGAATATGCGTACATATGATTCTACTCAACCTGGAAATAGAACGAGAGCGACACATGACTCCAACTATCGATCACTTATTAGTTGACCTTGAAGGGGCTACATTATTTTTTCAAAATGGAACTTATAAACATGGCGTTTGTAAATTTGTTCAAGCGTTTACTTTTCTAAGGTTTATTGTATCAAATATTGTAAGTCTAACTATATCCTGGACTATATAGTTGGGGAATGTAGGCTGTCACTGAAAAAAGAGGTTTTATTGGATAGAGACAGAAATATATTGAACTTGCTCAAACTTTCCATGCCGTTTATTGTTATAATAGAACATATTATTGATAAAAGAGAATATGTATTCCAGATCTACCTATTGTATTTATTGTGAACTTGTTCTCGTCTTCAATATGCATGAAATTTTGCCACTGTTGTTTTTCCAGATGAGTGACTCAAGGTCTTGGTGTTCAAGTATCATTAGCTTGTAATTTTTTGACAGGATTGACATAGCAGACTGTCCCACTCGGAGGACAGGCTGTACCAGCCCACACTGTATGGTAGTGACAGGTTGTCCCACTTGGAGGACAAGTTGTTCCAGCCCGCACTGTCTGGTAGTGACAGGTTGTCCCACTCGGAGGACAAGTTGTACCAGACCGCTGTGTCTTGTATTGACAGACTGTCCCAATCGGAGGACAAGCTGTACCAGATATACTGTCTATAAGTGACACATCGTCCCATCTTGAAGACAGGATGGTTAATTGTATTATATTTGTATATATATATAATTGTCCGTTGATATTTTATTTCGACAAAGAGTCATTGTGTATATTTTAGTTCATTGTGCATAATTTAGATAGTTGTAGTTTTTAGCCTTACCGTATTGTTTGTGGACAACTTGGATCCAAGTATTTACTAGAAGGACGTTTGAGATATAAACGCCTGGTTACACGTTACATATTTGGTGGCTAGCGGTTGGGATTCAAGTTGTCTATCAATTTCTTTTTGATTGATTGGTCGTCATTTAATGTGTTGTCAGTATTGATTTAAAAGATTAAAGTGAATCAATCGTGAGACATAATTGTAAGTCACGGCTGATTTGTAACACGAGTGTATTTATTTAATAAAAATTGTTTTATTTTGATTACACTGTATAGCAATAAGTATGTTAAATATTGACGATCAGATTGTTGAAATTAGTAGGCAAATACAGTCGCTTAGTGACAGTACAATACATCATGGACAAGGTTTTATATCATCTACACCTAAAGATCAGGGTGTACGTACGATGGTTGTTGAAAATAAAGATCGGTATTTTCATCCTAAGCCGGAATTAACAATAAATAAAAGTAAGGCTCATACTGTTTGCTCTGATTCGAATGATGTTAAAAATCAAACCATCAAAATATGATGGCAATACTTCTTGGATCGACTACTTAGCACACTTTGAGATGTGTACCCTAGTCAATATGTGGTCTGAGCACCAGAAAGGTTTGTACTTGGCCGTGTCACTGATTGGACAGGCTAAAGCAGTCCTTGGTGATTTGCCAAAGGAAAAGAGACACATATTTTCAGACCTAGTAAACGCACTAGAGGAACGCTTTGCTCCATCTAGTAAAACTGAACTGTATCGTGTTCAATTCAAAGAATGTCGACAAAAAGCAAGCGAGACTTTGCCGGGGTAAGGTCAGTCAGTTCGAAGACTGTCTAATCTGGCCTACCCGACTGCTCCGTTAGAATTAAGGGACACGCTCGCAAAAGAACAGTTTATAGATGCACTAGTAGACTCCGAAAAGAGACTGAGAATTAAACAGTCTCGTCCAAAAAGGTCTTAACGATGCTATACGGTTTGCAGTTGAGCTTGATGCGTATAAAACGGCTGAGAGCAAAACACTGAACAGTATATAGGTCATTTACGACATACTACTAGTGACGAACGGACAGACACACCTGATAGTCCTGACACGGCTGTTTCTATGGGACAAATGACGACATGGATGCAGACGATTGAGAATAATTTACTGGCTTTAACAAAAGAGATTCAAGATTTAAAGTCCCAAAGAAAGTTCCAACAAAGGGGGAAGATAAATAACACACAAAGTAAAGGGAAGAGGTGTGGTCCCTGTTTTAGTTGTGGAGAAATAGGGCACTTTGCAAGAGATTGTCCCACTAATAATCAGAAGCAAAGTACTCGGGAAACAGATAACAACGGAACATATACAGACGGTACAGTCAAGACACTGAAGTCTGAAGTTAAGTTTAATGACAAAGGCGATGTTGTTGTTTCAGCATCAGGGGATGCTGTAATGTTTGTCGAGTTGAAAATTCAAGATGTACCAGTCAAGTTTGTGACTGATACTGGAGCTACACTCACTTTGGTCTCTTCAAAAGTGTATGATTCAATTCCAGACTTGTGTAGGCCACATTTAGGTGAAACTAGGTCACAGATTAAGTCAGTCAGTGATAAGTATTTAAGCCTTCGAGGTAAAGGTAGTTTCACACTTAATTTTGGTAAAGAGAAGTTTATATCAGAGGCCGTTGTAACTGACCTACAAGTCGATGGTATTCTAAGTTTAGATTTCATGAAGGAAAATAAGTGTCTGATTGACGTGCCTGCTAGCGTATTGCACATCGATAACGTTAAGGTCCCCCTATGTGTTCTAGATATCCAAATTAGAAATGCTGATGTTCGTAGAAAACCATGTCGTTTAACATCAGACACTCAAAAATGGACCGTGGTTGTTATAGGAGAGAACAAAGTCAGGTAAACATAGTTACAAGTCAGATGCCGGACAAAAGTGAAGACTTGACTTTAATAGAGTTACAATCCAATGACTCGGACCTTAAACTTGTTAAGCGGTGGTTGACAGAGGGTCAAAGGCCACAGTACACTGAGGTATCAAATAAGGGATACTCTATTAGGTCATTATGGAGTCAGTTTGGTTGTTTAGAAGTCCATCGGGATGTATTAGTTAGACGCCACATGGACCGTGAACTTAACGTTGTGAAATTTCAAGCGGTAATACCAATGTCTGAGCGTAAGCAAGTTTTACAATGCTGTCATGAGACAAAGTGTGCAGGTCACCTAGGTATACATAAAACTATAGAAAAAATACGCCAGTCTTTCTATTGGCCTGGTTTGCAATCCGACGTTAGGATGTATGTTGCTGGTTGCAATCAGTGTACTAGGAGAAAACGCCCAATGAAAAGGAAACGTGTCTCGTGGAGATTAGAGGATAATGGTCGTCACGATAGTAAGACACCAACTTGTATTGATATTCAGAGGACACTTTGTACTACTGGGTACAAAGTGGACGTTTATGTTGACAGGATTGGCATAACAGACTGTCCCACTCGGAGGACAGGCTGTACCAGCCCGCACTGTCTGGTAGTGACAGGTTGTCCCACTCGGAGGACAAGTTGTTCCAGCCCGCACTGTCTGGTAGTGACAGGTTGTCCCACTCGGAGGACAAGTTGTACCAGACCGCTGTGTCTTGTATTGACAGACTGTCCCATTCGGAGGACAAGCTGTACCAGTTATACTGTCTATAAGTGACACATCGTCCCATCTTGAGGACAGGCTGGTTAATTGTATTATATTTGTATATATATATAATTGTCCGTGGTTACTTTATTTCGACAAAGAGTCAGTGTGTATATTTTAGTTCATTGTGCATAATTTAGATAGTTGTAGTTTTTAGCCTTACCGTATTGTTTGTGGACAACTTGGATCCAAGTATTTACAGGAACGGACGTTTGAGATATAAACGCCTGGTTACACGTTACATATTCTGATTCCTATGCTGAAATAATATCTATGCATAACTGTGTTTAGAAAGGACAGTATAAACTATTTTCTTATATTTTTTTTTCTTCAGATTAACATCATAGAATCTATAGGTGCCATGCCGCGAAATAAATGAGAATCCCCACTTGAGTGGTACACATTTCGAGAACTCTTTGATACTTGCCGAAATGCCATTGGACTAAAATTTGCTCCGTAGTGAAAAATTGAAGAGAAGTATTAGCGTTATGAATTCGTTTACACTGTACAACCTCAACTGCTCCATAATTTCCGGAAATTGATGTTCGGTATGTTCGGGAGTTTACCTTTAAAAAAAGTATTCTGCTTGAAGAGAATGCTTACAGAAAATAACTTTGATGTTCATCTGCATTTCATCAATCGTACTTGCAATAAACTTTTTGAATAAAACAATTAACAAATGATTTAATTATTCCTAACTTGGTGACAGGTTATCAATCTCGATAATATGAACTTCTTAAACTTTATTCATTATTCAAATAAAACTCCTCCAATCTAAGAAAAGGTGTTTATATGGACAAGCTACAAACCCTCTAAATTGATTTGTAATTTGACTGTTAGTGAAAGGCATGGTGCTCAGAAACTTTCTGCTCAATATATGGAAATTATTTAAAATAGACAAAAGAGGTTAAAACACAAATTGCAAATAAACTTGCAAAAAAGCGAGGCATGGAAAGACGTGTATATGTTACTTATATAATTACTGTTTTTTTTTTATATATTCGTATTTACCATGTTTCTTTAAGCTACAATAATAAACACGGGATATAATCACTTCTAAGTTCATTTACATACTGTATGAAGATAATAGAATATACTTCAAACATATTGACAGGTTTGATAGAAAAAGACTATAATTGATAGTTGCATATATAACAGATAATAAATAAGGATATTTTTTTTCATAAGCTGGTTCACTTTTCATCATCGCTAATCTATGACGCGTGCCCAATTTCAATTCTTAGTTTTATCGTATTAACGGGAATGCGAAAAACTGGTAATTGGTATCTATACTATTAAACGAGAAGACCTCATTTTGGGTGTCGCTTCTCTTCTTTCCACAATACATTAATCATCATGCCTCTGTGTCCTATGGGTACAGTGCATAATCGCATTTGGCATCCATTCATATGATTATTCAGATTGAGTTATTTTGGGTGAAAAATGCGAAAAAAGACGTCCGGATATGTTTCCGTCATTGGGCGAAATTTTAAGTCAGATTAGACTTCCGGTTTGCGGTTTTCTGTATACTTTGAACATACATTATTACTACGAATACCGTGTATTTTCTGTCTTATATCCGTCATTGAACGAAATTTAAGTCGGATTAGACCTCCGGTTTGCGTTTTTCTTTTTACTTTGAAACAAATACATAGACTACGAATAAAGTGCATTTTCTGTCTGATATCATTTTCAAGTTTACTATCCACGGCAGTCACAGGGTTTATTTAATAGAGAGGGTCTGAATAATATATCAATGACCGCTGTGGATCAATTATTAAACTGAGAAATGAAAATACACTTTCGGGACGTCTGGAACGGGTGTTTTTAAGATCGAAATTTCAGGATTTACCATTTCGGGATCCGGGATTTCTTTTTTCGAATTTCGGGATACTAAATGTTTTACAAAAAGAAAGAAGATGTGGTATGAATGCCAATGAGACAGCTCTCCACAAGAGACCAAAATGACACCGAAATTAACATTTAAAGGTCACCTTACGGCCTTCAACAATAAGCAAAAGTCGATACTGCTGATATGTATCAATTATTAAACAGAGAATTGACTGTAAAAAGATAATACACTTTCGGGACGTCTGGAACGGGTGTTTAAACATCGAAATTTCAGGATTGACCATTTCGAGATCCGGGATTTTTTTTTCGAATTTCGGGATGTATAATAAATTCAGAACCTCGGGATTTCATGTTTTTAAGTCCGGGATATTGGGATCAGGGCCCCTCCGCAGTGGCGGATCCAGAAATTTTTATAGGTAGGGGCCCGTTGACTGCCTAAGAGGGACCCGCTCCGGTCATGCTTCAGTGATTCCCTATATAAGCAACCAACCAATTATTTTCCAGAAAAGGGGGGCGGGCCCCCTAAATCCGCATCTGCCCCGACCCCCCCTTTAATGAATGTTCATAATATACAGATAAGCGCTAAAATTATTCATGTGTCATTAAAATTAATAGAAAACAAACACAAAAAAAAGGATTTTTTTGTGGTAACAGGAGGAGCCGGGCTAGAAAAACAATTATTCTGTCCCAAATTACCTATGACTTTTGATACCTTTTCTGAAATTCTCAAGTCACTAAATGTTTTCCAAAAAATGAGGATGTGGTATGAATGCCAATGAGACAGCTCTACACAAGAGACCAAAATTACACCGAAATTAACATTTAAAAGGTCACCTTACTGCCTTCAACAATAAGCAAAAGCCGATACTGCATAGTCTGATATAAAAGGCCCCGAAATGACAATGTAAAACAATTCAAATGAGAAAACTAACAGCCTTATTTATGTACAAAAAATGAACGAAAAACAAATATCACTGAACCACTGAATTACAGGCTCCTGACTGGAATGTTCATAATACATGTACACTAAATGTATGTTCATAACGAAATTAATAGAAAACAAAAAAATGGGTATTTTGGAAATAAAGGAGGAGGGTTAAAAAAAACATTTTCAAGTCCCCAAGTACCTATGACTTTCGATACTTTTCCTGAAATTCTCATGTCATTAAATCTTTTACAAAATTCTTCCTACAACACTTTACATCCTTTCAAATACGCTCTGAATGCCCGCGATTTCGCGGGTGTGTTCTAGTACACATTTATGTGAAACGCAGATATAAATTTACGTACATTTGATGTGATGTGAGTTTAAATCATTAATATAATTGTTCCATTCTCCGAATTTACTATTCTTATATGCTTATTTTTATTTCTTGACTTCCATTTAGAAATCATGGTAAAAGCTGATTGCTAAAACTAAATTGGTTTACTTGGTTGATTAACTTAATATGGTTACACCGCAACACATCAATTATTGAACTTGTAAGATTTCAAAATAAAAAGTTTATTACTAAAGAGATGTAAAGTTACCGTTCTTAACATAGCAGGTCTATATTCAGCGCAAAACTTTCTTTCTTGTATTTCGGAGGGTTTTCCAGGCTTTTCCATTTCCTCCCTTATTAATGTTTGCAAAAGAAATCAAAATCATAATTATCTTGTAATCGTACAAATAAATGTATAGAAATTCATACAATCAGAGACATATAATACAAGAGATTGGCAACTCTAGTAGAGTCTATATAACGGCCAATGAAATCAATTTGCTACCGGAAGTGCTTGGGATGATGATGTGACCTGGGATGAAGATGAGCAAAATTGTTGCAAAGAGAGACGACAGAAATTGTTTAAGCAACTCGTATTCCCACAAGAAAACTCGTCAGTTGTTGAATAGGGAGAAAGACATTTCATGGATGCACTTGGTCCGTTTGTTTAAAGAACATTGTGAACAAGATATTTATAGTCCATGTTCAAAGTTATCCAGACCGCATATTGATTTGACAGCTTTCAGTTATATGAAAGTCAATCTGGCCGCTCAGATATTAAGTGGAACTGTTGCTAATGCATCAGACCATTTTAAGATGAAAGTGTTTCTGAAACTGTATGTTTCATTAGACAATTTGATAGATTTTTTGATTGTCTGAATGTGCAGAGTTTGTTCGAAGGTCTCAACAAAAGAAATCCAAATTTGAACCCATATACAGATGTGAATGACGACCGTTTGGAGTGGCTGACAACAACTTTCCTGGGATACTTTGGGAATGGCGACAAAATATTGAAAACAGAAAAATTGCTGCAACCACTAAACAAAAGTCCGCCATGACTTTGAGTAGGCAAACATTAGCTGGACTTAAAATTAGTGTAAACTCTACGAATGTGTTAAATTTCTGCTTGAGGCTGGTGCTAATTTTGTTCTTGCACATCATTTTAATCAAGATCCCCTGGAACAACACTTTGGACATACAGACACAAATCAGGAGCAAACAATAACCCGTCAGTAGATGAAGTGAGAACCATGAAGACAACACTCCGTTCCGTTGGTTCCCAGGCTCTCCAACCAAGAAGAGGTAACATCAGTGCGAACCGGAAAAACATCCCAATAGACATACTAAGCTACCAAGAAAAAGATGGACTGTGGAAAGTATTTTGACACCTGAACTGTAATTATAAGGACAATGATAGACAAGACAAGAAGTATTATTTTTCTTCTTTTATTATATATTTATCATATTTGCTACAAGTTATATGTATACACAGGTAGTTTCATAACAAGCTCATTGTCTTTGCTTTAACCGTGATTTTTTTTTTAAAGAATAAAAAATCAAAATTCTTACCTTTATTGAAATCTAAACAAGAAATAATTTGTAGAAGTCTTATTTAAGCAACTAGATATTTCCACTGTTGTATTTGATTTCTTAAAATTAAGTTACTAAAAAAGGACATATTGTTTACATTTATGAATACACTGAAGTACACGTACCTGTAGTCTGTAGATATACATAGATAGCCATAATTCAAAATTCATATTTAATATATATATATATATATATATATAAACGCCTAAAAAAGTGTACACAACTCCAAATACAAAAAAAGGTAACTATAAATGTAATTATTTATAAATATTTCGGATAACAGATATCCTTCGTCAGTCAGATTCTGATGTGAAATGAATCATCTTTGAGTCTCGTTAGATTAAACTTTTACTAAATCTTGAATTATATACAATAAAAAAAAAAAAAGTCAAACCGAACATCAGTAAAGACGCTTGCACCATTCTAAAAAAATGTTAACATGACATAGGTTATATGGTTTATTACAACAGAGAGCTCATATATGCTTTAAATACAAATAATAATGTGCGATTTGAACTAGCACAATTCTAAAACTGTATCGGGAACGACAATTATGATGGTATAACATGTATACGCATGATAACGTCTGTAAAATTACCAAATAGACAGCACTGAACGATCTAAATATTTGAAATTGAGAGTAAAGTAGCTACAACAGAGTCTGAATATTTAAACATCGTGAACAAACGGCCGTAAAAATGTAATAATATTTTTTTACTAAGTATAACTGGAAGAACGTGGCTAGGTACTTATACATCCCTCAAAAAATTAAGCAATTTAAATTGATATCTTCAACAAATGTATTTAACAAATAAAAAAGGTTAAGAAAAAGAAACAGAGTAATAAGTAATATAACCTGAATGTGAAGCACTACCACTACTGGACGAAAAAACAACTGTCCATACCAGTAACAGTTGTTGTACGCCTGTCTGTGTCTGTATTAGACCATAAATGACTGTCAAATCAACTGATAATAACTGTCAGGGTTGTGACAGTTGCCGTTTTTTGTTTTAACAGTTAATTTATGTCTGTCCCAACACTTTTAGGGGTTGTGAAAAACAAAAATTGTGACCCACAGTCATTTTAAAACTGTTGCAGTGGTTTACGGGGTTGTCACAGACAAAAACTATTTGTTACAGTCTTTTCAAAAGTTGTGGCAGTTGTATAATGTTAGTCCCAACCTTTTGAACGTTGGGACAGTTGAAATTTGTTTGTCTCAACTTTTCAGAAGTTGATTCAGTCAATATATGTTTGTTACAACGTTTTAAGAGTTTTGACAGTTGTAAAGTGTTTGTTACAACGTTTTTAGAGTTTGCACAGTTCTAAAATGTTTGTAACAACTTTTTAGAGGTTGTAACAGTCATAAAATGTTTATTACAGCGTGTTAAAGGTTGTCACAGTCGTTAAATGTTTCAAACAAACATTTTAAAGGTTGTCACAGTCGGGAAATGTTTAAAACAAACCTTTTAACGGTTGCCACAGTCCGTACTTGTTAAAACAAATATTTTAGCGTTTAAAACGTTTGAAGTTATTTAGTCTCATTATATTTATACACTATTTGGTTCAGCTATGAAATGCTCCATCATTAATGTTATTATGAATTATTGTATTATAATTTTATTTTCCGTTTTTTGCCATGGAATATCCAACTTAAAATATATTCCGTCTTTGTTTTATTCGAATTCTGTGCTGTAGACTATGTTAAAGTTCTTGTTTCATCATACCAGAAGCTTCCGATAAAATATTAGGAATAGAATTTTACAACAATGCAGGAGAGATTAAGAACTTATTATATTTGAAAAAAACGATGACATCTAAAACGGAAATAATTCTTCACCGTAAACGATTTATTTGACTTTAATTACAGTAACTTAACTATTGTCGGTCGGTCGGCTTGCCACTGCCGCATGTGCATCTACACATAATTATGATCAATTATTGCATTGTTCGCGGGCAGATACATATCATAGAACCAAAATTTAAGCTGAGCCGGGAATTGTATTTGGTAAGTATAATTAAACGATATTTATACCCAACAGGCTATCATTTTACATTTACGAGTTTATTCGGAACCAGGATTTGAACTGTTTTTGTGCACATATATTTCTTAATACAGTATTTATCAATCACAGTTCTAAAAGGCGCACTCCTGCATAAAAGCATGTAACTAGGCAGCCCATGGAGGGGACTTCTTTGAGGAAAATGCATTATTTATCCCCCCTCCCCCATTTACCCCCTTCATGTCAGCGCATAGTCCAAATAATTATGACGTTTGGCAAGGCAATTTTATTTTTTTTCTAGCGTCCCAGAAAAAAATTAAAATAGCCTTGCCTAACGTCATAATTATTTGGACTAGTCAGCACACAAGACAATATTTTTATGTTCTGTTTTTCAAGAAATACTATCCATATATCTCATTGGTTTTTTATCTATGAAGTTTTCATGATGACGTCACAATTTCCATTGAAAATACATGCATAGTACTAATTCATATAAAGTACGAAAACATATGATTTGACCATATATATATACATGTACATTACAATTGAAAATAGGAAAATCACCTATTTATCCCCCATGTGCTGATATGGCGATAAATAATATGAAATGACTGTTAGTCACAGACTCACTTCATCATGTTTAAGTGCACTCCTGACTTTCATGTGCAGTCAAATTAATTATTGACCCCATATTTTAACTAAAGGAAGTCTTGCACACTCAACATGCTCAAAAGTAATGATCACAATCATATGAGGGTCTGGGCTGGGTTAACTGGATAGAGAATAATATGACAAAATTAAAAATGCAGAATAAATGAATAAATGACAAAGAGGAACATTTGCTAAAAACTGAAGAAAAGACAATAACTGTGTGATAAAGCATAGGTCAATCCTGGGGGCCCTGACCCCCTCTTTCGTTGGAAAATTTGGTTGATTACATAGGGAATCTTTGAAGCATAACCGGAGTGCCCCCCTAAGGCAAAGTTCTAGATCCGCCACTATAAACTTAAGTATAGAAACTAATGGACAAAATTTATGAAAAAAAGGAAGACGCTGAAAATGTGAAAATCTGAACAATAAATGTTTGTCCTCAAAACGTTTGTAGTTATGCCAGTAAACAATCCTGTGTGACATACATAACGAAAGAAAGATGCTTGTGTACTTGCACGTGCAACATATTTTATATACATGTGTATAGATTGTTCCCTCTAAGTAAAATTTCAAAGGACTTTTTGTTAGTTTTGTTTTTGGACTGTAGTCTTTTGCATTTATACCTAACATCTCCTTTTATTCATATTTCAATATTGATATGTATGGTCCACCACAACAAGAAATATGTGAATTTTTATATATATATACATGTACAAAATGTAACTATAACATGTAAGTGGTGGTCATTTTATTATAGTTATATATACTTTTACATGTATTATTGGTTACTTTTTTTGTTTGGTTGATGTACAATGATGTACAAGTATCATTGACATGATTGATATACTGTATTTTTCATTTAACATGTTCATTCACTTCTGTCAGGTCAGCATTTTTCCTTTTTTACATGTCAGGTCAATGTTTTATTTTAACTCTGCATATTTGAGTAAAAACAAACCCAAATAAGTATCTCAATAAGCATCACTCTTTATGAATGATAGTAAAGTATTTTGAGAAGTTTAGAATAAATAAATTTGTAGTAAAAGTTAAGTAAATTGTAACATAATATAGAAAATAATCAATATAATACTGAGCAAGAAATCATCACATACAGACAAAAAAGCCAGTCAAGGTTGTTAATCACTTCCATCATCACCATACTGACACGACATTTGAATAGGTAATAAACAGAATTTTAACATTTTAAAGGTAATAATCTGGAATTCTTATATGCACCCTTAGGTATTAAAGGATTATAACACTACAGTTTATTGCCTTGAGGTTTGAAAATGAAACTATCAGGGGTATTGAGATACAAGATGATTGTATAATGCTGTAAAGGCACACCAAACTCCTGAACCACACTATAATTATACAATAAAATCATAAAGTCATCATTGATCATAGTTTAATTTGACATCACATGCTTAATGTACATGACATGAAATATATAATATAAATACTTTCTTCAAATTAACCACAGGTTCATAAATAAATAAAAAGAAAAACAAATTTGATGAATTTCACCATAAGATACATGAATATTTTTTCTATCATAAATAAAAACACACAATAAATAAAACTTATTTTAAACAATGTTTATACTGTTGCCTTGTCTTGCTGGTTCTTTTGGAGGCAGATCAGAAGGATGTCATCATCTGAATCTAAGTCACTGAAAGTAAATTGAAAATAATTAGTTACAATTTACAATTAATAAAATTACAGAATTACAAAGTTTAATCACCCTTGTATCATGTGTCTATATTTGACTACATACATGTAATTGCAAATATTTTCTTTATACAGTGTATTTGGATTAAAAAACTTGATGCTTCTCATCAGAACCTTTTTTGTTGTTACATTATCATATTTGGTATGCATTGTTTACTATATTCATGCTATTTTTCATTTCACTTTAGGTCATTGGAAATTAAAAAAAATCTTTAAATTGTCTATTTTTAAATTACCATGAATATTAAAAAATACTATTCCCATTCATCTCTTTATTGAGTTCTGTCGTTCTCATTTAATATGATGTCGTTGTATTAATATTTGTGGATTTTTTGGCTAAACATTTGAATAAAAACAATTAATGATTTTAGTTAAATTTGTATTAGAATTTAAGTGATCATAAGTGTGATGCAGTCTTAAATATACCTTTGGCTTGGTTGGACAGTTGGAGGTGTAAGTGGCACAGAAGGGCCTGCCACTGGACTTGCTGGTTGTGGACTGTCAGCTCTGGGTTCTGGTACAATATCTGCTATTACTGGCACATCAGGTCTTACTTCATTGTGTACTTCCTGCTTTTTGAGTTTTCTGAAAAACAAGGATAGAAATATATTGCTTACTGCTTTTTTTATGACATTGTTTAATAAAAAAATGTTTTTAAACTCACCATCAGTACTATTTTTAATTATTAAAACAATTCACTGTAAACATGGTAAATAGACAAAATATTGAGTGGACAGCCGTGCAAGAGGCAATAATATACATGATATATACAGCACTTCTCAAACAAATGACAGATGATATTAATCTTAGTTGATTATTTATGTATATGATATAAACACATGTTTGTTATAATTAAAACTATTTAAGTAAGATGTTCTTATGTAAAACATGTGTTGTTGGCTTGCTGTCTCTGACATTGATGTTTACTCCACAGCTTTTGAACTTAAATAAAATTTGAAATTTGCAATCCCTTTCATCAGAAGTAAAAATTGCATTACTATGGCATTAAAAGTAAACTTACCTTTTGACTGAGAACTTTTTCCATCTAATGGCCTTTGCAACACGTTGACACACTTTATCTCTGTTTTCTGTGGAGAACTCCAGACCAGGAAAAGAAGTCAGGACCTCAATAACTGCTTTGCCAAAAAACAGATTCTTTTTGCTTGTTAACTCATACTTGCTAATAACATCACTGATTTTTCTCTACAAAAGAAAAAAAATGATGAAATGTTGAATTTCAAACAAAAATAAATTAGAAAACATCACAAGATTATACAGTGTTTATTGTGATTATCAAATTGTAACTTGCATTTAGAATGTTCAGGGATAGCATTTTAAAAAATATTTGAGTTTTAAACAATATCATGAATAATGTTATTTGTTCTTTTTAAAACTTTTAATGCATGGAAATTTTTATAATATACAAACTAATTATATATATGAGGATGGTGAATTATACTAAATTTAAGCTGGTTGTCAATTAAAAATTTAACATGATTTAATGGGTAGGTTGTAAGGTAACAACAGTCAATAATGCATGTAAATTGAAATATTAGATAAAATAGAATAAATAAAAATAAAATAAATAATTAATTTATTATAGTGTAACATATTTGATCAGACAATATATATACAGTGTAACATATTTAATCAGACAATATATATATATACAACAACTTATAATACAAACAGAGATCAAATATCAAGCCTTAGAATAGACTTTTTAAACATGTTAAAAGTAAAGATCTATACATGGGACCAATATATTCAATGACACTTAAACAAATTATAGATGGTTTATTTAGATAGGACAAATAAATTCAATTTTAACTTTTTTTTTACATTCTGAAGGGATACTGTGTATAAAGTAAAACCTGTCTTACTTGTACAAGGGTATGATGAAATGATCCTCTTTTGAAGTAAACCTTGTTGTCTGATGGCTTTTGTGTAAGAAAGTCCACACCTTCTGTCTGGGGTGATGCATCTGACTTTGAGGTATTTGCTTGACGGACACAAGGTGTACCTCTCTGTGAGTTATTGCAGCACTCACAGGAACAGTCTTTAACTGGGCACTCCATGGAGGTATTTGGTCTGGTGTAAGCTGGTTGATAACTATTTGGCTTCACATACTGGTTAGGGGTCCACATACCCTGCTGATTGCTCATGTTGGTGGTGAAAGTGGTGTTCATAGTAAAATTTGGTAGTTGAATATGTATTTTTCTAAAGTATTTTATTTTTATTTCAATTTGTTTTTGAAACCATTTTGAGTAAATTAATTAAAATTTAATCAGGAAGCCTCATTCAAGTTAATGATCAGTTACAAATTATATGATTGGTGGTCCAATCAAATTAGATTAACATTAACCAATCAGAATTATGCATTTCAAATGTATTGTTTTAAATTTTGAAGTGTTAGTATGTGATTAGTGTGATTGAAACCATAAAGTGTAATTTTAGTTGATTTTGTTAAATTAAGAATTTGAAAAGAAATAATAAATGATGTAGACAATATGTGATGATAAAAGTGTGATGTTTAGACAGTACTTTATAATTTGTGTTGTTGTATCAACTTTGTCTTTGATGATGGACTTTGAAAAAGAAAACAGTGGTGAGTAAATTCCTTTGATATTTTATTTGCTAATTAGATCATCTACATTGATGCCTGTCATTGGTAATAATAAGCATCCTTATTATATCTTGTATTGTGTTGATTTCTTTTATAATCCCTTAATACTTTTAATGAAAGAAATAAGGTATTAAATGAGGTTGTATGATCACTAGATGATGCCTCATTTTCATAGTTTGTGTATGTTGTGATGGGGATGTCCAAGATGGCTGACTGACAAGTCAATATTATTTATAAAAGTTTTGTCTTATTTTTATGTCTAATTAATTAGAACTCTGAGTCAGTCAACCCCAGTTTAATGTCAGTGATGTAGCTGTTATAAACAAATGTGTACTTAATAAAAAGAAAGAATATATAAACTGAATCAGTAATATGTTCATGCAAAGATTTATTTATATAAAGTCTATACAGTGATACATGTACATGCATAATTTATAAAGACAGATTAATTAAACAGGAAATAAATTACAACCACAAGAGAAACTGGGCTCATGCAACTTCACATTATTCATGTTATTGCAGCATGTACATGTACTTTATGTTTTTTTTTTATTTTTGCATGTCCTGATGGGAAAGAAAAGCAGATTTAATTTAGGGTTAAAAAAATTGTTAAATTTCCCATTAGTTCTCAACAATGAGACATACACAAATTGTCATAGATACAAATGCTGATATATTTTTGTCTGTCCCTTAGTGGACTTCAAACTCACACCTTTGATACACTACAACACCAATTGCTTAGCTTCATACCAAGGGCTTTAGACCAGTTGACCACATCTTCTGTATTGAGATATTACTTCAATAGTGATACTGTTACATGTACGTTGTCATCAAAGGCGACTCTCAAGACATGTGCTTTTAACGTGTGTAGATGTTTAATAATATTATTTATACTGAAATTTTCATGTTTTTTTTATAGCAAGAAATCAGTTCATGTAGAGTGTTCTTGTGAAAATTCCTTTTATTTTCAAAAGTCATTAACTTAGAGGTGCAGTGAATCTTTTAATATTCATCCCAAAAATTAAATGTAGTATGTCTATCAAAGATTTGTATTAACTATACAAATCTTTGAATGTAGGGTGAATAAACTTGTAAGCATTTGGTTTATACCTTTTGTATATACATGTACTCTGTTAAAAATGTAAAACAATATATGTCTTAGTTAAGAAAAGAAAACAACTTTGAAACAAAAAATTGCAAAGTCCCATTTATCATGTTTCTAAGTTAAATTTATAATTATGATAAAATGAAGATGCAGCATAATTGTCAATAAGACAACTATTCACCAAAGTTTGAATGAGAAGGATGAAGGCAATTACATGAATCTAGTCTGCACGGTTATAACCACTAGTCCGATGCCCCAGATTAGTAAATTTCATTTGGACTACACAGCTACTTCTGCATAGGTACTATTTCTGAACTAAAAAAATGCAGTACTAGAAATTTACTTTTTATATTAAGTACTATTTCTTTACTTTAAAACTATTGTAATATGTAGGTACTTGATTTGATCACAGTGGTTTTCTGTTATAACTGTTATCAAAACATGGGTGTACAGTATACTACATGTATACATTGTATAAATATATACAAAGCACATGATTGTCAAACTACTGATGAACTGTTTTATATCTATAGTTTAGTGTACTTAAAGACAATAATATTAATGTCACAAGAACTTGTATACACTAATTTAAGTTAGCCAAAAAAATATAATATATTGCCCCTTGTTTCATGTATCACAGTTTTTAGATTGATAAGTATCCATGCAAAGACACAAATAAAAATACATGTTTCTTTTTCTCTATATAACACTTCAACTGTTATAGACCCTCTTTTAGGTTTCTGTACGTTAAGATCTCTAATGAAATTTTACAAGAATGTTCAAAACCAAAAACAAGCACAGGCATTATTGCAACGTTTTCTCAGTAACATTATTTTAGTAAATTTTACTACTTTTTAGATATTTATTCAGATTTGACCTTTATTGGTATTTTTTTTAACATGTTACTGTTAATTTGACATTTTCTGAATAATTGAATACGATGTTTCTTTAAATTGGTCATCTGATCAAGACAATTTTCTAATATGTATTGACAAATGTTTTAGAAATAAAATTGAAACAACCAAAGGTTTATTTAAAAATTGCAACGTTTTCTCAGTAACATTATTTTAGTAAATTTTACTACTTTTTAGATATTTATTCCGATTTGAATTTTATTGGTAATTTTTCAACATTTTACTGTTAATTTTACATTTTTTGGGATATTTGTATACGATGTTACCTTAAATCGGTCATTGGATGAAGACACTTTTCTTATGTGTATTGACAAATGTATTAGAAGTTAAATTGAAACAACCACTTCTTTATTCCAAAATTACACCATTTTCTCAGTATTATTTTTTCACAAAATTTTTCTACTTTTTGATATATTTATTCAGATTTGACCTTTATTGGTAATTTTTCCAACATTTTACTGTAAATTTGACATTTTCTGGATAATTGAATACGATATTACTTTAAATCGGTCATTTGATCAAGACAATTTTCTAATATGCATTGAAAATGTTTTAGAAATAAAATTGAAACAACCAAAGGTTTATTTAAAAATTGCAACGTTTTCTCAGTAACATTATTTTAGTAAATTTTACTACTTTTAGATATTTATTCAGATTTGACCTTTGTTTGGTTTTTTTTAACATTTTACTGTTAATTTGACATTTTTTCGGATATTTGTATACGATGTTACCTTAAATCGGTCATTGGATGAAGACACTTTTCTTATGTGTATTGACAAATGTATTAGAAGTTAAATTGAAACAACCACTTCTTTATTCCAAAATTACACCATTTTCTCAGTATTATTTTTTCACAAAATTTTTCTACTTTTTGATATATTTATTCAGATTTGACCTTTATTGGTAATTTTTCAACTTTTACTGTAAATTTGACATTTTCTGGATAATTGAATACGATATTACTTTAAATCGGTCATTTGATCAAGACAATTTTCTAATATGCATTGACAAATGTTTTAGAAATAAAATTTAAACAACCAAAGGTTTATTTAAAATTGCAACGTTTTCTCAGTAACATTATTTTAGTAAATTTTACTTCTTTTTAGATATTTATTCAGATTTGACTTTTATTGGTAATTTTTCAACATTTTACTGTTAATTTGACATTTTTGGGGATATTTGTATACGATGTTACCTTAAATTGGTCATTGGATGAAGACACTTTTCTTATGTGTATTGACAAATGTATTAGAAGTTAAATTGAAACAACCACTTCTTTATTCCAAAATTACACCATTTTCTCAGTATTATTTTTTCACAAAATTTTTCTACTTTTTGATATATTTATTCAGATTTGACCTTTATTGGTAATTTTTCAACATTTTACTGTAAATTTGACATTTTCTGGATAATTGAATACGATATTATTTTAAATCGGTCATTTGATCAAGACAATTTTCTAATATGCATTGACAAATGTTTTATAAATAAAATTGAAAAAACCAAAGGTTTATTTAAAAAATGCAACGTTTTCTCAGTAACATTATTTTAGTAAATTTTACTACTTTTTAGATATTTATTCAGATTTGACTTTTATTGGTAATTTTTCAACATTTTACTGTTAATTTGACATTTTTTGGTATATTTGTATACGATGTTACCTTAAATCGGTCTTTGGATGAAGACACTTTTCTTATGTGTATTGACAAATGTATTAGAAGTTAAATTGAAACAACGACTTCTTTATTCCAAAATTACACCATTTTCTCAGTATTATTTTTTCACAAAATTTTTCTACTTTTTGATAAATTTATTCAGATTTGACCTTTATTGGTAATTTTTCAACATTTTACTGTTTATTTGATAATTTTTGAGATATTTGTATACGATGTTACCTTAAATCGGTCATTGGATGAAGACACTTTTCTTATGTGTATTGACAAATGTATTAGAAGTTAAATTGAAACAACCACTTCTTTATTCCAAAATTACACCATTTTCTCAGTATGATATTTTCAGAAAATTTTTCTACTTTTTTATATTTGTTCAGATTTGACCTTTATTGGTAATTTTTCAACATTTTACTGTAAATTTGACATTTTCTGGATAATTGAGTACAATATTACTTTAAATCGGTCATTTGGTCAAGACAATTTTCTAATATGCATTGACAAATGTTTTAGAAATAAAATTGAAACAACCACAGGTTTATTTAAAAATTGCAACGTTTTCTCAGTAACATTATTTTAGTAAATTTTACTACTTTTCAGATATTTATTCAGATTTGACCTCTGTTGGTATTTTTTTAACATTTTACTGTTATTTTGACATTTTTTGGATAATTGTATACGATGTTACTTTAAATTGGTCATCTGATCAAGACAATTTTCTAATATGTATTGACAAATGTATTAGAAGTAAAATTGAAACAACCAAAGGTTTATTTAAAAATTGCAACGCTTTCTCAGTAACATTATTTTAGTAAATTTTACTACTTTTTAGATATTTATTCAGATTTGACCTTTATTGGTATTTTTTTTTAACATTTTACTGTTAATTTGACATTTTCTGATTAATTGAATACGATGTTGCTTTAAATCGGTCATTTGATCAAGACAATTTTTTAATATGTATTGACAATTGTTTTAGAAATAAAATTGAAACAACCACAGGTTTATTTAAAAATTGCAACGTTTTCTCAGTAATATTATTTTAGTATTTTTACTACTTTTTGGATATTTATTCAGATTTGACCTTTATTGGTAATTTTTCAACATTTTACTGTTTATTTGACATTTTTGGGGATATTTGTATACGATGTTACCTTAAATTGGTCATTGGATGAAGACACTTTTCTTATGTGTATTGACAAATGTATTAGAAGTTAAATTGAAACAACGACTTCTTTATTCCAAAATTACACCATTTTCTCAGTATTATATTTTCAGAAAATTTTTCTACTTTTTGATATTTATTCACATTTGACCTTTATTGGTAATTTTTCAACATTTTACTGTAAATTTGACATTTTCTGGATAATTGAATACAATATTACTTTAAATCGGTCATTTGGTCAAGACAATTTTCTAATATGCATTGACAAATGTTTTAGAAATAAAATTGAAACAACCACAGGTTTATTTAAAAATTGCAACGTTTTCTCAGTAACATTATTTTAGTAAATTTTACTCTTTTTTAGATATTTATTCAGATTTGACCTTTATTGGTATTTTCTTTAACATTTTACTGTTTATTTGACATTTTTTGGATAATTGTATACGATGTTACTTTAAATTGGTCATCTGATCAAGACAATTTTCTAATATGTATTGACAAATGTATTAGAAGTAAAATTGAAACAACCACAGCTTTATTTAAAAATTACACCATTATTTAGAAACGTTTTTTCAGTAATTTTCCTACTTTTTGATATTCATTCAGATTTGACCTTTATTAATAATTTTTCAATGTTTTACTGTTAATTTGACATTTTCTTGATAATTCAATACGATGTTACTATAAATCGGTCATTTGATCAAGACATTTTTTTAATATGTATTGACAAATGTATTAGAAGTAAAATTGAAACAACCAAAGGTTTATTTAAAAATTGCAACGTTTTCTCAGTAACATTATTTTAGTAAATTTTACTACTTTTTAGATATTTATTCCGATTTGACCTTTATTGGTATTTTTTTTAACATTTTACTGTTTATTTGACATTTTTTGGATAATTGTATACGATGTTACTTTAATTTGGTCATCTGATCAAGACAATTTTCTAATATGTATTGACAAATGTATTAGAAGTAAAATTGAAACAACCACAGCTTTATTTAAAAATTACACCATTATTTAGAAACGTTTTTTCAGTAATTTTCTACTTTTTGATATTCATTCAGATTTGACCTTTATTAATAATTTTTCAATGTTTTACTGTTAATTTGACATTTTCTTGATAATTCAATACGATGTTACTTTAAATCGGTCATTTGATCAAGACAATTTTCTAATATGTATTGACAAATGTATTAGAAGTAAAATTGAAACAACCAAAGGTTTATTTAAAAATTGCAACGTTTTCTCAGTAACATTATTTTAGTAAATTTTACTACTTTTTAGATATTTATTCCGATTTGACCTTTATTGGTATTTTTTTTTAACATTTTACTGTTTATTTGACATTTTTTGGATAATTGTATACGATGTTACTTTAATTTGGTCATCTGATCAAGACAATTTTCTAATATGTATTGACAAATGTATTAGAAGTAAAATTGAAACAACCACAGCTTTATTTAAAAATTACACCATTATTTAGAAACGTTTTTTCAGTAATTTTCCTACTTTTTGATATATTTATTCAGATTTGACCTTTATTAATAATTTTTCAATGTTTTACTGTTAATTTGACATTTTTTTGATAATTGTATACGATGTTACTTTAAATTGGTCATCTTATCAAGACAATTTTCTAATATGTATTGACAAATGTATTAGAAGTAAAATTGAAACAACCAAAGCTTTGTTTAAAAATTACACCATTTTTTAGTATTATTTTTTCAGTAAATTTCCTCATTTTTGATATTCATTCAGATTTGACCTTTATTGGTAATTTTTCTACATTTTACTGTTAATTTGACATTTTCTGAATAATTGAATACGATGTTACTTTAAATCGGTCATTTGATCAAGACAATTTTCTCATATGCATTGACAAATGTTTAAGAAATAAAATTGAAACAACCAAAGGTTTATTTAAAAATTACACCATTTTTTTAGTATTATTTTTTCAGTAATTTTCCTACTTTTTGATATTCATTCAGATTTGACCTTTATTGGTAATTTTTCAACATTTTACTGTTAATTTGACATTTTCTGAATAATTGAATACGATGTTACTTTAAATCGGTCATCTGATCAAGACAATTTTCTAATATGCATTGACAAATGTTTTAGAAATAAAATTGAAACCACCAAAGGTTTATTTAAAAATTGCAACGTTTTCTCAGTAACATTATTTTAGTAAATTTTTTTTTTTTTAGATATCTATTCAGATTTGACCTTTATTGGTATTTTTTTTAACATTTTACTGTTAATTTGACATTTTCTTGATAATTGAATACGATGTTACTTTAAATCGGTCATCTGATCAAGACAATTTTCTAATATGCATTGACAAATGTTTAACAAATAAAATTGAAACAACCAAAGGTTTATTTGAAAATTGCAACGTTTTCTCAGTAACATTATTTTAGTAAATATTACTACTTTTTGGATATTTATTCAGATTTGACCTTTATTGGTAATTTTTCAACATTTTACTGTTTATTTGACATTTTTGGGGATATTTGTATACGATGTTACCTTAAATCGGTCATTGGATGAAGACAGTTTTCTTATATGCATTGACAAATGTATTAGAAGTAAAATTGAAACAACCACAGCTTTTTTTTTAAAATAGCACCATTTTTTCAGTACTATTTTTTTCAGTTAATTTTTCTACTTTTTGATATTCATTCAGATTTGACATTTATTGGTCATTTTTAAAACATACTACTGTAAATTTGACATTATTTTAGATAATTGTATATGATGTCATCTTAAATCAGTCATTTGATCAAGATACTTATCTAATATGTATTGACAAATGTATTAGAGGTAAATTTGAAACAACCATAGCTTTATTTAAAATTTACACCATTTTCATAATAACATTTTTTCAGTAATTTTTTCTACTTTTTTATATCCATTCAGATTTGACCTTTATTGGTAATTTTTCAACATTTTGCTCTTAATTTGACATTTTTTTTTGGATAATTGTAAACGATGTTACTTTAAATCGGTCATTTGATCAAGACAATTTTCTAATATTTATTGACAAATGTTTGAGAAATAAAATTTAAGCAATCACAGGTTTTTTTTAAAAATGACAACGCTTTCTCAGTAAAATTTTTCAGAAATTTTACTACTTTTTAAATATTCATTCAGACTTGACCTTTATTGGTAATTTTTCAACATTTTACTGTAAATTTGACATTTTCTGTATATTTGAATACGATATTACTTTAAATCGGTCATTTGATCAAGACAATTTTCTAATATGCATTGACAAATGTTTTAGAAATAAAATTGAAACAACCAAAGGTTTATTTAAAAATTGCAACGTTTTCTCAGTAACATTATTTTAGTAAATTTTACTACTTTTTAGATATTTATTCAGATTTGACCTTTATTGGTATTTTTTTTAGCATTTTACTGTAAATTTGACATTTTCTGGATAATTGAATACGATATTACTTTAAATAGGTCATTGGATGAAGACACTTTTCTTATGTGTATTGACAAATGTATTAGAAGTAAATTCAAACAACCACTTCTTTATTCCAAAATTACACTATTTTCTCAGTATTATATTTCCAGAAAATTTTTCTACTTTTTGATATTTATTCAGATTTGACCTTTATTGGTAATTTTTCAACATTTCACTGTTTATTTGACAATTTTGGGGATATTTGTATACGATGTTACCTTAAATCGGTCATTGGATGAAGACACTTTTCTTATGTGTATTGACAAATGTATTAGAAGTTAAATTGAAACAACCACTTCTTAATTCCAAAATTACGCCATTTTCTCAGTATTATATTTTCAGAAAATTTTTCTACTTTTTGATATATTTATTCAGATTTGACCTTTATTTGTAATTTTTCAACATTTTACTGTAAATTTGACATTTTCTGGATAATTGAATACAATATTACTTTAAATCGGTCATTTGGTCAAGACAATTTTCTAATATGTATTGTCAAATGTTTTAGAAATAAAATTGAAACAACCAAAGGTTTATTTAAAAATTGCAACGTTTTCTCAGTAACATTATTTTAGTAAATTTTACTACTTTTTAGATATTTATTCAGATTTGACCTTTATTGGTATTTTTTTAAACATTTTACTGTTAATTTGACATTTTTTGGTATATTTGTATACGATGTTACCTTAAATCGGTCATTGGATGAAGACACTTTTCTTATGTGTATTGACAAATGTATTAGAAGTTAAATTGAAACAACGACTTCTTTATTCCAAAATTACACCATTTTCTCAGTATTATTTTTTCACAAAATTTTTCTACTTTTTGATATATTTATTCAGATTTGACCTTTATTGGTAATTTTTCAACATTTTACTGTTTATTTGATAATTTTGGAGATATTTGTATACGATGTTACCTTAAATCGGTCATTGGATGAAGACACTTTTCTTATGTGTATTGTCAAATGTATTAGAAGTTAAATTGAAACAACCACTTCTTTATTCCAAAATAACACCATTTTCTCAGTATGATATTTTCAGAAAATTTTTCTACTTTTTTATATTTGTTCAGATTTGACCTTTATTGGTAATTTTTCAACATTTTACTGTAAATTTGACATTTTCTGGATAATTGAGTACAATATTACTTTAAATCGGTCATTTGGTCAAGACAATTTTCTAATATGCATTGACAAATGTTTTAGAAATAAAATTGAAACAACCACAGGTTTATTTAAAAATTGCAACGTTTTCTCAGTAACATTATTTTAGTAAATTTTACTACTTTTTAGATATTTATTCAGATTTGACCTCTGTTGGTATTTTTTTAACATTTTACTGTTAATTTGACATTTTTTGGATAATTGTATACGATGTTACTTTAAATTGGTCATCTGATCAAGACAATTTTCTAATATGTATTGACAAATGTATTAAAAGTAAAATTGAAACAACCGAAGGTTTATTTAAAAATTGCAACGCTTTCTCAGTAACATTATTTTAGTAAATTTTACTACTTTTTAGATATTTATTCATATTTGACCTTTATTGGTATTTTTTTTAACATTTTACTGTTAATTTGACATTTTCTGATTAATTGAATACGATGTTGCTTTAAATCGGTCATTTGATCAAGACAATTTTTTAATATGTATTGACAATTGTTTTAGAAATAGAATTGAAACAACCACAGGTTTATTTAAAAATTGCAACGTTTTCTCAGTAATATTATTTTAGTATTTTTACTACTTTTTGGATATTTATTCAGATTTGACCTTTATTGGTAATTTTTCAACATTTTACTGTTTATTTGACATTTTTGGGGATATTTGTATACGATGTTACCTTAAATTGGTCATTGGATGAAGACACTTTTCTTATGTGTATTGACAAATGTATTAGAAATTAAATTGAAACAACCACTTCTTTATTCCAAAATTACACCATTTTCTCAGTATTATATTTTCAGAAAATTTTTCTACTTTTTGATATTTATTCACATTTGACCTTTATTGGTAATTTTTCAACATTTTACTGTAAATTTGACATTTTCTGGATAATTGAATACAATATTACTTTAAATCGGTCATTTGGTCAAGACAATTTTCTAATATGCATTGACAAATGTTTTAGAAATAAAATTGAAACAACCACAGGTTTATTTAAAAATTGCAACGCTTTCTCAGTAACATTATTTTAGTAAATTTTACTCTTTTTTAGATATTTCTTCAGATTTGACCTTTATTGGTATTTTCTTTAACATTTTACTGTTTATTTGACATTTTTTGGATAATTGTATACGATGTTACTTTAAATTGGTCATCTGATCAAGACAATTTTCTAATATGTATTGACAAATGTATTAGAAGTAAAATTGAAACAACCACAGCTTTATTTAAAAATTACACCATTATTTAGAAACGTTTTTTCAGTAATTTTCCTACTTTTTGATATTCATTCAGATTTGACCTTTATTAATAATTTTTCAAGGTTTTACTGTTAATTTGACATTTTCTTGATAATTCAATACGATGTTACTTTAAATCGGTCATTTGATCAAGACAATTTTTTAATATGTATTGACAAATGTATTAGAAGTAAAATTGAAACAACCAAAGGTTTATTTAAAAATTGCAACGTTTTCTCAGTAACATTATTTTAGTAAATTTTACTACTTTTTAGATATTTATTCCGATTTGACCTTTATTGGTATTTTTTTTAACATTTTACTGTTTATTTGACATTTTTTGGATAATTGTATACGATGTTACTTTAATTTGGTCATCTGATCAAGACAATTTTCTAATATGTATAGACAAATGTATTAGAAGTAAAATTGAAACAACCACAGCTTTATTTAAAAATTACACCATTATTTAGAAACGTTTTTTCAGTAATTTTCCTACTTTTTTATATTCATTCAGATTTGACCTTTACAGTCCTTGTATGGTGTAAACTTCCCATTAACACCATACACCATTACACCATACACCTTGTACCATTACACCATACACGTAACACCTTTGCACCATACACCATACACATTACACCATACACCATTCAGAAAATGTCAAATTTACAGTAAAATGTTGAAAAATTACAAATAAAGGTCAAATCTGAATAAATATCAAAAAGTAGAAAAATTATCTGAAAATATAATACTGAGAAAAATGGTGTAATATTGGAATAAAGAAGTGGTTGTTTCAATTTAACTTCTAATACATTTGTCAATACACATAAGAAAAGTGTCTTCATCCAATGACCGATTTAAGGTAACATCGTATACAAATATCTCCAAAATTGTCAAATAAACAGTAAAATGTTGAAAAATTACCAATAAAGGTCAAATCTGAATAAATATCCAAAAGTAGTAAAAAAACTAAAATAATGTAACTGAGAAAACGTTGCAAAAAAAGTTGCAATTTTTGATTAAACCTGTGGTTGTTTCAATTTTATTTCTAAAACATTTGTCAATACATATTAGAAAATTGTCTTGATCAAATGACCGATTGAAAGTAAGATCGTATTCAATTGTCTAGAAAATGTCAAATTAACAGTAAAACATTGAAAAATTATTAATAAAGGTCAAATCTGAATGAATATCAAAAAGTAGGAAAATTACTGAAAAAACGTTTCTAAATAATGGTGTAATTTTTAAATAAAGCTGTGGTTGTTTCAATTTTATTTCAAAAACATTTGTCAATACATATTAGAAAATTGTCTTGATCAGATGACCAATTTAAAGTAACATCGTATACAATTATCCAATAAATGTCAAATTAACAGTAAAATGTTAAAAAAAATACCAATAAAGTTCAAATCTGAATAAATATCTAAAAAGTAGTAAAATTTACTAAAATAATGTTACTGAGAAAACGTTGCAATTTTTAAATAAACCTGTGGTTGTTTCAATTTTATTTCAAAAACATTTTCAATGCATATTAGAAAATTGTCTTGACCAAATGACCGATTTAAAGTAATATTGTATTCAATTATCCAGAAAATGTCAAATTTACAGTAAAATGTTGAAAAATTACCAATAAAGGTCAAATCTGAATAAATATCAAAACGTAGAAAAATTTTCTGAAAATATCATACTGAGAAAATGGTGTAATTTTGGAATAAAGAAGTGGTTGTTTCAATTTAACTTCTAATACATTTGTCAATACACATAAGAAAAGTGTCTTCATCCAATGACCGATTTAAGGTAACATCGTATACAAATATCTCCAAAATTGTCAAATAAACAGTAAAATGTTGAAAAATTACCAATAAAGGACAAATCTGAATAAATATCCAAAAAGTAGTAAAAATACTAAAATAATAAAACTGAGAAAACGTTGCAATTTTTAAATAAACCTGTGGTTGTTTCAATTTTATTTCTAAAACCTTTGTCAATACATATTAAAAAATTGTCTTGATCAAATGACCGATTTAAAGTAACATTGTATTCAATTATCAAGAAAATGTCAAATTAACAGTAAAACATTGAAAAATTATTAATAAAGGTCAAATCTGAATGAATATCAAAAAGTAGGAAAATTACTGAAAAAATAATACTAAAAAATGGTGTAATTTTTAAATAAAGCTGTGGTTGTTTCAATTTTACTTCTAATACATTTGTCAATATATATTAGAAAATTGTCTTGATCTTAAATCAGTCATTTGATCAAGATACTTATCTAATATGTATTGACAAATGTATTAGAGGTAAATTTGAAACAACCATAGCTTTATTTAAAATTTACACCATTTTCATAGTAACATTTTTTCAGTAATTTTTTCTACTTTTTTATATCCATTCAGATTTGACCTTTATTGGTAATTTTTCAACATTTTGCTCTTAATTTGACATTTTTTTTTTGGATAATTGTAAACGATGTTACTTTAAATCGGTCATTTGATCAAGACAATTTTCTAATATTTATTGACAAATGTTTGAGAAATAAAATTTAAGCAACCACAGGTTTTTTTAAAAATGACAACGCTTTCTTAGTAAATTTTTTCAGTAAATTTTACTACTTTTTAAATATTCATTCAGACTTGACCTTTATTGGTAATTTTTCAACATTTTACTGTAAATTTGACATTTTCTGTATATTTGAATACGATATTACTTTAAATCGGTCATTTGATTAAGACAATTTTCTAATATGCATTGACAAATGTTTTAGAAATAAAATTGAAACAACCAAAGGTTTATTTAAAAATTGCAACGTTTTCTCAGTAACATTATTTTAGTAAATTTTACTACTTTTTAGATATTTATTCAGATTTGACCTTTATTGGTAATTTTTCAACATTTTACTGTAAATTTGACATTTTCTGGATAATTGACTACTATATTACTTTAAATCGGTCATTTGATCAAGACAATTTTCTAATATGCATTGACAAATGTTTTAGAAATAAAATTGAAACAACCAAAGGTTCATTTAAGAATTGCAACGTTTTCTCAGTTACATTATTTTAGTAAATTTTACTACTTTTTAGATATTTATTCAGATTTGACCTTTATTGGTATTTTTTTTAACATTTTACTGTAAATTTGACATTTTCTGAATAATTGAATACGATGTTACTTTAAATCGTTCATTTGATCAAGACAATTTTTTAATATGTATTGACAAATGTTTTAGAAATAAAATTGAAACAACCACAGGTTTATTTAAAAATTGTAACGTTTTCTCAGTAACATTATTTTAGTATTTTTACTACTTTTTGGATATTTATTCAGATTTGACCTTTATTGGTAATTTTTCAACATTTTACTGTTTATTTGACATTTTTGGGGATATTTGTATACGATGTTACCTTAAATCGGTCATTGGATGAAGACACTTTTCTTATGTGTATTGACAAATGTATTAGAAGTTAAATTGAAGCAACCACTTCTTTATTCCAAAATTACACCATTTTCTCAGTACTATTTTTTCACAAAATTTTTCTACTTTTTGATATATTTATTCAGATTTGACCTTTATTGGTAATTTTTAAACATTTTACTGTTTATTTGACAATTTTGGGGATATTTGTATACGATGTTCCCTTAAATCGGTCATTGGATGAAGACACTTTTCGTATGATTATTGACAAATGTATTAGAAGTTAAATTGAAACAACCACTTCTTATTCCAAAATTACACCATTTTCTCAGTATTATTTTTTCACAAAATTTTTCTATTTTTTGATATATTTATTCAGATTTGACCTTTATTGGTAATTTTTCAACATTTTACTGTAAATTTGACATTTTCTGGATATTTGAATACGATATTACTTTAAATCGGTCATTTGATCAAGACAATTTTCTAATATGCATTGACAAATGTTTTAGAAATAAAATTGAAACAACCAAAGGTTTATTTAAAAATTGCAACGTTTTCTCAGTAACATTATTTTAGTAAATTTTACTACTTTTTAGATATTTATTCAGGTTTGACTCTTATTGGTAATTTTTCAACATTTTACTGTTAATTTGACATTTTTTGGGATATTTGTATACGATGTTACCTTAAATCGGTCATTGGATGAAGACACTTTTCTTATGTGTATTGACAAATGTATTAGAAGTTAAATTGAAACAACCACTTCTTATTCCAAAATTACACCATTTTCTCAGTATTATTTTTTCACAAAATTTTTCTACTTTTTGATATATTTATTCAGATTTGACCTTTATTGGTAATTTTTCAACATTTTACTGTAAATTTGACATTTTCTGGATATTTGAATACGATATTACTTTAAATCGGTCATTTGATCAAGACAATTTTTTAATATGCATTGACAAATGTTTAAGAAATAAAATTGAAACAACCAAAGGTTTATTTAAAAATTGCAACGTTTTCTCAGTAACATTATTTTAGTAAATTTTACTACTTTTTAGATATTTATTCAGATTTGACCTTTATTGGTAATTTTTCAACATTTTACTGCTTATTTGATAATTTTGGAGATATTTGTATACGATGTTACCTTAAATCGGTCATTGGATGAAGACACTTTTCTTATGTGTATTGTCAAATGTATTAGAAGTTAAATTGAAACAACCACTTCTTTATTCCAAAATAACACCATTTTCTCAGTATGATATTTTCAGAAAATTTTTCTACTTTTTTATATTTGTTCAGATTTGACCTTTATTGGTAATTTTTCAACATTTTACTGTAAATTTGACATTTTCTGGATAATTGAGTACAATATTACTTTAAATCGGTCATTTGGTCAAGACAATTTTCTAATATGCATTGACAAATGTTTTAGAAATAAAATTGAAACAACCACAGGTTTATTTAAAAATTGCAACGTTTTCTCAGTAACATTATTTTAGTAAATTTTACTACTTTTTAGATATTTATTCAGATTTGACCTCTGTTGGTATTTTTTTAACATTTTACTGTTAATTTGACATTTTTTGGATAATTGTATACGATGTTACTTTAAATTGGTCATCTGATCAAGACAATTTTCTAATATGTATTGACAAATGAATTAAAAGTAAAATTGAAACAACCAAAGGTTTATTTAAAAATTGCAACGCTTTCTCAGTAACATTATTTTAGTAAATTTTACTACTTTTTAGATATTTATTCATATTTGACCTTTATTGGTATTTTTTTTAACATTTTACTGTTAATTTGACATTTTCTGATTAATTGAATACGATGTTGCTTTATATCGGTCATTTGATCAAGACAATTTTTTAATATGTATTGACAATTGTTTTAGAAATAGAATTGAAACAACCACAGGTTTATTTAAAAATTGCAACGTTTTCTCAGTAATATTATTTTAGTATTTTTACTACTTTTTGGATATTTATTCAGATTTGACCTTTATTGGTAATTTTTCAACATTTTACTGTTTATTTGACATTTTTGGGGATATTTGTATACGATGTTACCTTAAATTGGTCATTGGATGAAGACACTTTTCTTATGTGTATTGACAAATGTATTAGAAATTAAATTGAAACAACCACTTCTTTATTCCAAAATTACACCATTTTCTCAGTATTATATTTTCAGAAAATTTTTCTACTTTTTGATATTTATTCACATTTGACCTTTATTGGTAATTTTTCAACATTTTACTGTAAATTTGACATTTTCTGGATAATTGAATACAATATTACTTTAAATCGGTCATTTGGTCAAGACAATTTTCTAATATGCATTTACAAATGTTTTAGAAATAAAATTGAAACAACCACAAGTTTATTTAAAAATTGCAACGCTTTCTCAGTAACATTATTTTAGTAAATTTTACTCTTTTTTAGATATTTTTTCAGATTTGACCTTTATTGGTATTTTCTTTAACATTTTACTGTTTATTTGACATTTTTTGGATAATTGTATACGATGTTACTTTAAATTGGTCATCTGATCAAGACAATTTTCTAATATGTATTGACAAATGTATTAGAAGTAAAATTGAAACAACCACAGCTTTATTTAAAAATTACACCATTATTTAGAAACGTTTTTTCAGTAATTTTCCTACTTTTTTTTATTCATTCAGATTTGACCTTTATTAATAATTTTTCAATGTTTTACTGTTAATTTGACATTTTCTTGATAATTCAATACGATGTTACTTAAAATCGGTCATTTGATCAAGACAATTTTTTAATATGTATTGACAAATGTATTAGAAGTAAAATTGAAACAACCAAAGGTTTATTTAAAAATTGCAACGTTTTCTCAGTAACATTATTTTAGTAAATTTTACTACTTTTTAGATATTTATTCCGATTTGACCTTTATTGGTATTTTTTTTAACATTTTACTGTTTATTTGACATTTTTTGGATAATTGTATACGATGTTACTTTAATTTGGTCATCTGATCAAGACAATTTTCTAATATGTATAGACAAATGTATTAGAAGTAAAATTGAAACAACCACAGCTTTATTTAAAAATTACACCATTATTTAGAAACGTTTTTTCAGTAATTTTCCTACTTTTTTATATTCATTCAGATTTGACCTTTACAGTCCTTGTATGGTGTAAACTTCCCATTAACACCATACACCATTACACCATACACCTTGTACCATTACACCATACACGTAACACCTTTGCACCATACACCATACACATTACACCATACACCATTCAGAAAATGTCAAATTTACAGTAAAATGTTGAAAAATCACAAATAAAGGTCAAATCTGAATAAATATCAAAAAGTAGAAAAATTATCTGAAAATATAATACTGAGAAAAATGGTGTAATATTGGAATAAAGAAGTGGTTGTTTCAATTTAACTTCTAATACATTTGTCAATACACATAAGAAAAGTGTCTTCATCCAATGACCGATTTAAGGTAACATCGTATACAAATATCTCCAAAATTGTCAAATAAACAGTAAAATGTTGAAAAATTACCAATAAAGGTCAAATCTGAATAAATATCCAAAAGTAGTAAAAAAACTAAAATAATGTAACTGAGAAAACGTTGCAAAAAAACGTTGCAATTTTTGATTAAACCTGTGGTTGTTTCAATTTTATTTCTAAAACATTTGTCAATACATATTAGAAAATTGTCTTGATCAAATGACCGATTGAAAGTAAGATCGTATTCAATTGTCTAGAAAATGTCAAATTAACAGTAAAACATTGAAAAATTATTAATAAAGGTCAAATCTGAATGAATATCAAAAAGTAGGAAAATTACTGAAAAAAACGTTTCTAAATAATGGTGTAATTTTTAAATAAAGCTGTGGTTGTTTCAATTTTATTTCAAAAACATTTGTCAATACATATTAGAAAATTGTCTTGATCAGATGACCAATTTAAAGTAACATCGTATACAATTATCCAATAAATGTCAAATTAACAGTAAAATGTTAAAAAAAATACCAATAAAGTTCAAATCTGAATAAATATCTAAAAAGTAGTAAAATTTACTAAAATAATGTTACTGAGAAAACGTTGCAATTTTTAAATAAACCTGTGGTTGTTTCAATTTTATTTCAAAAACATTTTCAATGCATATTAGAAAATTGTCTTGACCAAATGACCGATTTAAAGTAATATTGTATTCAATTATCCAGAAAATGTCAAATTTACAGTAAAATGTTGAAAAATTACCAATAAAGGTCAAATCTGAATAAATATCAAAACGTAGAAAAATTTTCTGAAAATATAATACTGAGAAAATGGTGTAATTTTGGAATAAAGAAGTGGTTGTTTCAATTTAACTTCTAATACATTTGTCAATACACATAAGAAAAGTGTCTTCATCCAATGACCGATTTAAGGTAACATCGTATACAAATATCTCCAAAATTGTCAAATAAACAGTAAAATGTTGAAAAATTACCAATAAAGGACAAATCTGAATAAATATCCAAAAAGTAGTAAAAATACTAAAATAATAAAACTGAGAAAACGTTGCAATTTTTAAATAAACCTGTGGTTGTTTCAATTTTATTTCTAAAACCTTTGTCAATACATATTAAAAAATTGTCTTGATCAAATGACCGATTTAAAGTAACATTGTATTCAATTATCAAGAAAATGTCAAATTAACAGTAAAACATTGAAAAATTATTAATAAAGGTCAAATCTGAATGAATATCAAAAAGTAGGAAAATTACTGAAAAAATAATACTAAAAAATGGTGTAATTTTTAAATAAAGCTGTGGTTGTTTCAATTTTACTTCTAATACATTTGTCAATATATATTAGAAAATTGTCTTGATCTTAAATCAGTCATTTGATCAAGATACTTATCTAATATGTATTGACAAATGTATTAGAGGTAAATTTGAAACAACCATAGCTTTATTTAAAATTTACACCATTTTCATAGTAACATTTTTTCAGTAATTTTTTCTTCTTTTTTATATCCATTCAGATTTGACCTTTATTGGTAATTTTTCAACATTTTGCTCTTAATTTGACATTTTTTTTTTGGATAATTGTAAACGATGTTACTTTAAATCGGTTATTTGATCAAGACAATTTTCTAATATTTATTGACAAATGTTTGAGAAATAAAATTTAAGCAACCACAGGTTTTTTTAAAAATGACAACGCTTTCTTAGTAAAATTTTTCAGTAAATTTTACTACTTTTTAAATATTCATTCAGACTTGACCTTTATTGGTAATTTTTCAACATTTTACTGTAAATTTGACATTTTCTGTATATTTGAATACGATATTACTTTAAATCGGTCATTTGATTAAGACAATTTTCTAATATGCATTGACAAATGTTTTAGAAATAAAATTGAAACAACCAAAGGTTTATTTAAAAATTGCAACGTTTTCTCAGTAACATTATTTTAGTAAATTTTACTACTTTTTAGATATTTATTCAGATTTGACCTTTATTGGTATTTTTTTTAACATTTTACTGTAAATTTGACATTTTCTGAATAATTGAATACGATGTTACTTTAAATCGGTCATTTGATCAAGACAATTTTTTAATATGTATTGACAAATGTTTTAGAAATAAAATTGAAACAACCACAGGTTTATTTAAAAATTGTAACGTTTTCTCAGTAACATTATTTTAGTATTTTTACTACTTTTTGGATATTTATTCAGATTTGACCTTTATTGGTAATTTTTCAACATTTTACTGTTTATTTGACATTTTTGGGGATATTTGTATACGATGTTACCTTAAATTGGTCATTGGATGAAGACACTTTTCTTATGTGTATTGACAAATGTATTAGAAGTTAAATTGAAGCAACCACTTCTTTATTCCAAAATTACACCATTTTCTCAGTACTATTTTTTCACAAAATTTTTCTACTTTTTGATATATTTATTCAGATTTGACCTTTATTGGTAATTTTTAAACATTTTACTGTTTATTTGACAATTTTGGGGATATTTGTATACGATGTTCCCTTAAATCGGTCATTGGATGAAGACACTTTTCGTATGTGTATTGACAAATGTATTAGAAGTTAAATTGAAACAACCACTTCTTATTCCAAAATTACACCATTTTCTCAGTATTATTTTTTCACAAAATTTTTCTATTTTTTGATATATTTATTCAGATTTGACCTTTATTGGTAATTTTTCAACATTTTACTGTAAATTTGACATTTTCTGGATATTTGAATACGATATTACTTTAAATCGGTCATTTGATCAAGACAATTTTCTAATATGCATTGACAAATGTTTTAGAAATAAAATTGAAACAACCAAAGGTTTATTTAAAAATTGCAACGTTTTCTCAGTAACATTATTTTAGTAAATTTTACTACTTTTTAGATATTTATTCAGGTTTGACTCTTATTGGTAATTTTTCAACATTTTACTGTTAATTTGACATTTTTTGGGATATTTGTATACGATGTTACCTTAAATCGGTCATTGGATGAAGACACTTTTCTTATGTGTATTGACAAATGTATTAGAAGTTAAATTGAAACAACCACTTCTTATTCCAAAATTACACCATTTTCTCAGTATTATTTTTTCACAAAATTTTTCTACTTTTTGATATATTTATTCAGATTTGACCTTTATTGGTAATTTTTCAACATTTTACTGTAAATTTGACATTTTCTGGATATTTGAATACGATATTACTTTAAATCGGTCATTTGATCAAGACAATTTTTTAATATGCATTGACAAATGTTTTAGAAATAAAATTGAAACAACCAAAGGTTTATTTAAAAATTGCAACGTTTTCTCAGTAACATTATTTTAGTAAATTTTACTACTTTTTAGATATTTATTCAGATTTGACCTTTATTGGTAATTTTTCAACATTTTACTGTTTATTTGATAATTTTGGAGATATTTGTATACGATGTTACCTTAAATCGGTCATTGGATGAAGACACTTTTCTTATGTGTATTGTCAAATGTATTAGAAGTTAAATTGAAACAACCACTTCTTTATTCCAAAATAACACCATTTTCTCAGTATGATATTTTCAGAAAATTTTTCTACTTTTTTATATTTGTTCAGATTTGACCTTTATTGGTAATTTTTCAACATTTTACTGTAAATTTGACATTTTCTGGATAATTGAGTACAATATTACTTTAAATCGGTCATTTGGTCAAGACAATTTTCTAATATGCATTGACAAATGTTTTAGAAATAAAATTGAAACAACCACAGGTTTATTTAAAAATTGCAACGCTTTCTCAGTAACATTATTTTAGTAAATTTTACTACTTTTTAGATATTTATTCATATTTGACCTTTATTGGTATTTTTTTTAACATTTTACTGTTAATTTGACATTTTCTGATTAATTGAATACGATGTTACTTTAAATTGGTCATCTGATCAAGACAATTTTCTAATATGTATTGACAAATGTATTAAAAGTAAAATTGAAACAACCAAAGGTTTATTTAAAAATTGCAACGCTTTCTCAGTAACATTATTTTAGTAAATTTTACTACTTTTTAGATATTTATTCATATTTGACCTTTATTGGTATTTTTTTTAACATTTTACTGTTAATTTGACATTTTCTGATTAATTGAATACGATGTTGCTTTAAATCGGTCATTTGATCAAGACATTTTTTTAATATGTATTGACAATTGTTTTAGAAATAGAATTGAAACAACCACAGGTTTATTTAAAAATTGCAACGTTTTCTCAGTAATATTATTTTAGTATTTTTACTACTTTTTGGATATTTATTCAGATTTGACCTTTATTGGTAATTTTTCAACATTTTACTGTTTATTTGACATTTTTGGGGATATTTGTATACGATGTTACCTTAAATTGGTCATTGGATGAAGACACTTTTCTTATGTGTATTGACAAATGTATTAGAAATTAAATTGAAACAACCACTTCTTTATTCCAAAATTACACCATTTTCTCAGTATTATATTTTCAGAAAATTTTTCTACTTTTTGATATTTATTCACATTTGACCTTTATTGGTAATTTTTCAACATTTTACTGTAAATTTGACATTTTCTGGATAATTGAATACAATATTACTTTAAATCGGTCATTTGGTCAAGACAATTTTCTAATATGCATTGACAAATGTTTTAGAAATAAAATTGAAACAACCACAGGTTTATTTAAAAATTGCAACGCTTTCTCAGTAACATTATTTTAGTAAATTTTACTCTTTTTTAGATATTTCTTCAGATTTGACCTTTATTGGTATTTTCTTTAACATTTTACTGTTTATTTGACATTTTTTGGATAATTGTATACGATGTTACTTTAAATTGGTCATCTGATCAAGACAATTTTCTAATATGTATTGACAAATGTATTAGAAGTAAAATTGAAACAACCACAGCTTTATTTAAAAATTACACCATTATTTAGAAACGTTTTTTCAGTAATTTTCCTACTTTTTGATATTCATTCAGATTTGACCTTTATTAATAATTTTTCAATGTTTTACTGTTAATTTGACATTTTCTTGATAATTCAATACGATGTTACTTTAAATCGGTCATTTGATCAAGACAATTTTTTAATATGTATTGACAAATGTATTAGAAGTAAAATTGAAACAACCAAAGGTTTATTTAAAAATTGCAACGTTTTCTCAGTAACATTATTTTAGTAAATTTTACTACTTTTTAGATATTTATTCCGATTTGACCTTTATTGGTATTTTTTTTAACATTTTACTGTTTATTTGACATTTTTTGGATAATTGTATACGATGTTACTTTAATTTGGTCATCTGATCAAGACAATTTTCTAATATGTATAGACAAATGTATTAGAAGTAAAATTGAAACAACCACAGCTTTATTTAAAAATTACACCATTATTTAGAAACGTTTTTTCAGTAATTTTCCTACTTTTTTATATTCATTCAGATTTGACCTTTACAGTCCTTGTATGGTGTAAACTTCCCATTAACACCATACACCATTACACCATACACCTTGTACCATTACACCATACACGTAACACCTTTGCATCATACACCATACACATTACACCATACACCATTCAGAAAATGTCAAATTTACAGTAAAATGTTGAAAAATTACAAATAAAGGTCAAATCTGAATAAATATCAAAAAGTAGAAAAATTATCTGAAAATATAATACTGAGAAAAATGGTGTAATATTGGAATAAAGAAGTGGTTGTTTCAATTTAACTTCTAATACATTTGTCAATACACATAAGAAAAGTGTCTTCATCCAATGACCGATTTAAGGTAACATCGTATACAAATATCTCCAAAATTGTCAAATAAACAGTAAAATGTTGAAAAATTACCAATAAAGGTCAAATCTGAATAAATATCCAAAAGTAGTAAAAAAACTAAAATAATGTAACTGAGAAAACGTTGCAAAAAAACGTTGCAATTTTTGATTAAACCTGTGGTTGTTTCAATTTTATTTCTAAAACATTTGTCAATACATATTAGAAAATTGTCTTGATCAAATGACCGATTGAAAGTAAGATCGTATTCAATTGTCTAGAAAATGTCAAATTAACAGTAAAACATTGAAAAATTATTAATAAAGGTCAAATCTGAATGAATATCAAAAAGTAGGAAAATTACTGAAAAAACGTTTCTAAATAATGGTGTAATTTTTAAATAAAGCTGTGGTTGTTTCAATTTTATTTCAAAAACATTTGTCAATACATATTAGAAAATTGTCTTGATCAGATGACCAATTTAAAGTAACATCGTATACAATTATCCAATAAATGTCAAATTAACAGTAAAATGTTAAAAAAAATACCCATAAAGTTCAAATCTGAATAAATATCTAAAAAGTAGTAAAATTTACTAAAATACTGTTACTGAGAAAACGTTGCAATTTTTAAATAAACCTGTGGTTGTTTCAATTTTATTTCAAAAACATTTTCAATGCATATTAGAAAATTGTCTTGACCAAATGACCGATTTAAAGTAATATTGTATTCAATTATCCAGAAAATGTCAAATTTACAGTAAAATGTTGAAAAATTACCAATAAAGGTCAAATCTGAATAAATATCAAAACGTAGAAAAATTTTCTGAAAATATAACACTGAGAAAATGGTGTAATTTTGGAATAAAGAAGTGGTTGTTTCAATTTAACTTCTAATACATTTGTCAATACACATAAGAAAAGTGTCTTCATCCAAAGACCGATTTAAGGTAACATCGTATACAAATATCTCCAAAATTGTCAAATAAACAGTAAAATGTTGAAAAATTACCAATAAAGGACAAATCTGAATAAATATCCAAAAAGTAGTAAAAATACTAAAATAATAAAACTGAGAAAACGTTGCAATTTTTAAATAAACCTGTGGTTGTTTCAATTTTATTTCTAAAACCTTTGTCAATACATATTAAAAAATTGTCTTGATCAAATGACCGATTTAAAGTAACATTGTATTCAATTATCAAGAAAATGTCAAATTAACAGTAAAACATTGAAAAATTATTAATAAAGGTCAAATCTGAATGAATATCAAAAAGTAGGAAAATTACTGAAAAAATAATACTAAAAAATGGTGTAATTTTTAAATAAAGCTGTGGTTGTTTCAATTTTACTTCTAATACATTTGTCAATATATATTAGAAAATTGTCTTGATCTTAAATCAGTCATTTGATCAAGATACTTATCTAATATGTATTGACAAATGTATTAGAGGTAAATTTGAAACAACCATAGCTTTATTTAAAATTTACACCATTTTCATAGTAACATTTTTTCAGTAATTTTTTCTTCTTTTTTATATCCATTCAGATTTGACCTTTATTGGTAATTTTTCAACATTTTGCTCTTAATTTGACATTTTTTTTTTGGATAATTGTAAACGATGTTACTTTAAATCGGTCATTTGATCAAGACAATTTTCTAATATTTATTGACAAATGTTTGAGAAATAAAATTTAAGCAACCACAGGTTTTTTTAAAAATGACAACGCTTTCTTAGTAAAATTTTTCAGTAAATTTTACTACTTTTTAAATATTCATTCAGACTTGACCTTTATTGGTAATTTTTCAACATTTTACTGTAAATTTGACATTTTCTGTATATTTGAATACGATATTACTTTAAATCGGTCATTTGATTAAGACAATTTTCTAATATGCATTGACAAATGTTTTAGAAATAAAATTGAAACAACCAAAGGTTTATTTAAAAATTGCAACGTTTTCTCAGTAACATTATTTTAGTAAATTTTACTACTTTTTAGATATTTATTCAGATTTGACCTTTATTGGTAATTTTTCAACATTTTACTGTAAATTTGACATTTTCTGGATAATTGACTACTATATTACTTTAAATCGGTCATTTGATCAAGACAATTTTTCTAATATGCATTGACAAATGTTTTAGAAATAAAATTGAAACAACCAAAGGTTCATTTAAGAATTGCAACGTTTTCTCAGTTACATTATTTTAGTAAATTTTACTACTTTTTAGATATTTATTCAGATTTGACCTTTATTGGTATTTTTTTTAACATTTTACTGTAAATTTGACATTTTCTGAATAATTGAATACGATGTTACTTTAAATCGGTCATTTGATCAAGACAATTTTTTAATATGTATTGACAAATGTTTTAGAAATAAAATTGAAACAACCACAGGTTTATTTAAAAATTGTAACGTTTTCTCAGTAACATTATTTTAGTATTTTTACTACTTTTTGGATATTTATTCAGATTTGACCTTCATTGGTAATTTTTCAACATTTTACTGTTTATTTGACATTTTTGGGGATATTTGTATACGATGTTACCTTAAATCGGTCATTGGATGAAGACACTTTTCTTATGTTTATTGACAAATGTATTAGAAGTTAAATTGAAGCAACCACTTCTTTATTCAAAAATTACACCATTTTCTCAGTACTATTTTTTCACAAAATTTTTCTACTTTTTGATATATTTATTCAGATTTGACCTTTATTGGTAATTTTTAAACATTTTACTGTTTATTTGACAATTTTGGGGATATTTGTATACGATGTTCCCTTAAATCGGTCATTGGATGAAGACACTTTTCGTATGTGTATTGACAAATGTATTAGAAGTTAAATTGAAACAACCACTTCTTATTCCAAAATTACACCATTTTCTCAGTATTATTTTTTCACAAAATTTTTCTATTTTTTGATATATTTATTCAGATTTGACCTTTATTGGTAATTTTTCAACATTTTACTGTAAATTTGACATTTTCTGGATATTTGAATACGATATTACTTTAAATCGGTCATTTGATCAAGACAATTTTCTAATATGCATTGACAAATGTTTTAGAAATAAAATTGAAACAACCAAAGGTTTATTTAAAAATTGCAACGTTTTCTCAGTAACATTATTTTAGTAAATTTTACTACTTTTTAGATATTTATTCAGGTTTGACTCTTATTGGTAATTTTTCAACATTTTACTGTTAATTTGACATTTTTTGGGATATTTGTATACGATGTTACCTTAAATCGGTCATTGGATGAAGACACTTTTCTTATGTGTATTGACAAATGTATTAGAAGTTAAATTGAAACAACCACTTCTTATTCCAAAATTACACCATTTTCTCAGTATTATTTTTTCACAAAATTTTTCTACTTTTTGATATATTTATTCAGATTTGACCTTTATTGGTAATTTTTCAACATTTTACTGTAAATTTGACATTTTCTGGATATTTGAATACGATATTACTTTAAATCGGTCATTTGATCAAGACAATTTTTTAATATGCATTGACAAATGTTTTAGAAATAAAATTGAAACAACCAAAGGTTTATTTAAAAATTGCAACGTTTTCTCAGTAACATTATTTTAGTAAATTTTACTACTTTTTAGATATTTATTCAGATTTGACCTTTATTGGTAATTTTTCAACATTTTACTGTAAATTTGACATTTTCTGGATAATTGAATACGATATTACTTTAATTCGGTCATTTGATCAAGACAATTTTCTAATATGCATTGACAAATGTTTTAGAAATAAAATTGAAACAACCAAAGGTTTATTTAAAAATTGCAACGTTTTCTCAGTAACATTATTTTAGTAAATTTTACTACTTTTTAGATATTTATTCAGATTTGACCTTTATTGGTATTTTTTTTAACATTTTACTGTTAATTTGACATTTTCTGAATAATTGAATACGATGTTACTTTAAATCGGTCATTTGATCAAGACAATTTTTTAATATGTATTGACAAATGTTTTAGAAATAAAATTGAAACAACCACAGGTTTATTTAAAAATTGTAACGTTTTCTCAGTAACATTATTTTAGTATTTTTACTACTTTTTGGATATTTATTCAGATTTGACCTTTATTGGTAATTTTTCAACATTTTACTGTTTATTTGACATTTTTGGGGATATTTGTATACGATGTTACCTTAAATCGGTCATTGGATGAAGACACTTTTCTTATGTGTATTGACAAATGTATTAGAAGTTAAATTGAAGCAACCACTTCTTTATTCCAAAATTACACCATTTTCTCAGTACTATTTTTTCACAAAATTTTTCTACTTTTTGATATATTTATTCAGATTTGACCTTTATTGGTAATTTTTAAACATTTTACTGTTTATTTGACAATTTTGGGGATATTTGTATACGATGTTCCCTTAAATCGGTCATTGGATGAAGACACTTTTCGTATGTGTATTGACAAATGTATTAGAAGTTAAATTGAAACAACCACTTCTTATTCCAAAATTACACCATTTTCTCAGTATTATTTTTTCACAAAAATTTTCTACTTTTTGATATATTTATTCAGATTTGACCTTTATTGGTAATTTTTCAACATTATACTGTAAATTTGACATTTTCTGGATATTTGAATACGATATTACTTTAAATCGGTCATTTGATCAAGACAATTTTCTAATATGCATTGACAAATGTTTTAGAAAAAAAATTGAAACAACCAAAGGTTTATTTAAAAATTGCAACGTTTTCTCAGTAACATTATTTTAGTAAATTTTACTACTTTTTAGATATTTATTCAGGTTTGACTCTTATTCAATTTGGTAATTTTTCAACATTTTACTGTTAATTTGACATTTTTTGGGATATTTGTATACGATGTTACCTTAAATCGGTCATTGGATGAAGACACTTTTCTTATGTGTATTGACAAATGTATTAGAAGTTAAATTGAAACAACCACTTCTTATTCCAAAATTACACCATTTTCTCAGTATTATTTTTTCACAAAATTTTTCTACTTTTTGAGATATTTATTCAGATTTGACCTTTATTGGTAATTTTTCAACATTTTACTGTAAATTTGACATTTTCTGGATATTTGAATACGATATTACTTTAAATCGGTCATTTGATCAAGACAATTTTCTAATATGCATTGACAAATGTTTTAGAAATAAAATTGAAACAACCAAAGGTTTATTTAAAAATTGCAACGTTTTCTCAGTAACATTATTTTAGTAAATTTTACTACTTTTTAGATATTTATTCAGATTTGACCTTTATTGGTAATTTTTCAACATTTTACTGTAAATTTGACATTTTCTGGATAATTGAATACGATATTACTTTAAATCGGTCATTTGATCAAGACAATTTTCTAATATGCATTGACAAATGTTTTAGAAATAAAATTGAAACAACCAAAGGTTTATTTAAAAATTGCAACGTTTTCTCAGTAACATTATTTTAGTAAATTTTACTACTTTTTAGATATTTATTCAGATTTGACCTTTATTGGTATTTTTTTTAACATTTTACTGTTAATTTGACATTTTCTGAATAATTGAATACGATGTTACTTTAAATCGGTCATTTGATCAAGACAATTTTTTAATATGTATTGACAAATGTTTTAGAAATAAAATTGAAACAACCACAGGTTTATTTAAAAATTGTAACGTTTTCTCAGTAACATTATTTTAGTATTTTTACTACTTTTTGGATATTTATTCAGATTTGACCTTTATTGGTAATTTTTCAACATTTTACTGTTTATTTGACATTTTTGGGGATATTTGTATACGATGTTACCTTAAATCGGTCATTGGATGAAGACACTTTTCTTATGTGTATTGACAAATGTATTAGAAGTTAAATTGAAGCAACCACTTCTTTATTCCAAAATTACACCATTTTCTCAGTATTATTTTTTCACAAATTTTTTCTACTTTTTGATATATTTATTCAGATTTGACCTTTATTGGTAATTTTTAAACATTTTACTGTTTATTTGACAATTTTGGGGATATTTGTATACGATGTTCCCTTAAATCGGTCATTGGATGAAGACACTTTTCGTATGTGTATTGACAAATGTATTAGAAGTTAAATTGAAACAACCACTTCTTATTCCAAAATTACACCATTTTCTCAGTATTATTTTTTCACAAAAATTTTCTACTTTTTGATATATTTATTCAGATTTGACCTTTATTGGTAATTTTTCAACATTTTACTGTAAATTTGACATTTTCTGGATATTTGAATACGATATTACTTTAAATCGGTCATTTGATCAAGACAATTTTCTAATATGCATTGACAAATGTTTTAGAAATAAAATTGAAACAACCAAAGGTTTATTTAAAAATTGCAACGTTTTCTCAGTAACATTATTTTAGTAAATTTTACTACTTTTTAGATATTTATTCAGATTTGACCTTTATTGGTAATTTTTCAACATTTTACTGTAAATTTGACATTTTCTGGATAATTGAATACGATATTACTTTAAATCGGTCATTTGATCAAGACAATTTTCTAATATGCATTGACAAATGTTTTAGAAATAAAATTGAAACAACCAAAGGTTTATTTAAAAATTGCAACGTTTTCTCAGTAACATTATTTTAGTAAATTTTACTACTTTTTAGATATTTATTCAGATTTGACCTTTATTGGTATTTTTTTTAACATTTTACTGTTAATTTGACATTTTCTGAATAATTGAATACGATGTTACTTTAAATCGGTCATTTGATCAAGACAATTTTTTAATATGTATTGACAAATGTTTTAGAAATAAAATTGAAACAACCACAGGTTTATTTAAAAATTGTAACGTTTTCTCAGTAACATTATTTTAGTATTTTTACTACTTTTTGGATATTTATTCAGATTTGACCTTTATTGGTAATTTTTCAACATTTTACTGTTTATTTGACATTTTTGGGGATATTTGTATACGATGTTACCTTAAATCGGTCATTGGATGAAGACACTTTTCTTATGTGTATTGACAAATGTATTAGAAGTTAAATTGAAGCAACCACTTCTTTATTCCAAAATTACACCATTTTCTCAGTATTATTTTTTCACAAATTTTTTCTACTTTTTGATATATTTATTCAGATTTGACCTTTATTGGTAATTTTTAAACATTTTACTGTTTATTTGACAATTTTGGGGATATTTGTATACGATGTTCCCTCAAATCGGTCATTGGATGAAGACACTTTTCGTATGTGTATTGACAAATGTATTAGAAGTTAAATTGAAACAACCACTTCTTATTCCAAAATTACACCATTTTCTCAGTATTATTTTTTCACAAAATTTTTCTACTTTTTGATTTTTTATTCAGATTTGACCTTTATTGGTAATTTTTCAACATTTTACTGTAAATTTGACATTTTCTGGATATTTGAATACGATATTACTTTAAATCGGTCATTTGATCAAGACAATTTTTTAATATGTATTGACAAATGTTTTAGAAATAAAATTGAAACAACCACAGGTTTATTTAAAAATTGTAACGTTTTCTCAGTAACATTATTTTAGTATTTTTACTACTTTTTGGATATTTATTCAGATTTGACCTTTATTGGTAATTTTTCAACATTTTACTGTTTATTTGACATTTTTGGGGATATTTGTATACGATGTTACCTTAAATCGGTCATTGGATGAAGACACTTTTCTTATGTGTATTGACAAATGTATTAGAAGTTAAATTGAAGCAACCACTTCTTTATTCCAAAATTACACCATTTTCTCAGTATTATTTTTTCACAAATTTTTTCTACTTTTTGATATATTTATTCAGATTTGACCTTTATTGGTAATTTTTAAACATTTTACTGTTTATTTGACAATTTTGGGGATATTTGTATACGATGTTCCCTCAAATCGGTCATCGAGGCATCGGATTTAACGTCCCCTTCTGACCGGACGTGACTGCGAACTTGATACATCCCGCACAGCCAAACGGACGCCCCACTTCGGCAAGCGTTTTACTGCAGGTCGGGAGAAGACCAAGTGACCATATTTCTATTCCCCAGTCACCCTTGGGGCAACAACAATATATACTAATTCAGTTTATAACAATACGATGAATACAGCGTCTGCTCTTTTCCTTGTTTCTATATCTTGATCTCCCCATTACACCAGTTAAACTTTAAATCCTAAAAATTGAAGCCAGAAATGTGAATATGGATTCCTATGAAGGGCAGACCTCAAATGTTCAGATGTTAAAAATTAATAACAATAGATAACACTAAATATATAGTTAAGTTAAAACGAATCTTCCGTAAAATGTACGGCCGCAATCACAAGTTGACCGTTATTGACCAACCGCATATTTACCTGGTATTGTAATACCGGTAATATGAGCAACAAGATGGGTGTCTATTGTAGAGCAGGATCTGCTTACTTTTCCGGATCACCTGAGATTACCCACATTTGTTTACTCATTTTCTACTTTTGAAAACGCCTTTACTAAGTTAGGAATATGACAGTTGTTTGTCCATTAGTTTGATGTGTTTCACCATTTGATTTTGCCATTTGATAACGGACTTTACGATTGAATTTTCCTCGGAGTTTGGTATTTTTGTGATTAAACTTTTTATGCCCCACCTACGATAGTAGGGGGAGTTGTGTTTTCTGGTCTGTGCCTCCGTTCGTCCGTCCTTGCGTCCGTTCGCCCCACTTCAGGTTAAAGTATTTGGTCAAGGTATTTTTTTATGGAAGCTGAATCAACTTGAAACTTAGTACACTTGTTGATTATGATATGATCTTTCTAATTTTAAAGCCATATTAGACTTTTGGTACCAATGTCACGGTCCACTGAACATAGAAAATGAAAGTGGAAGTTTCAGGTGACACCGTCAAAGTTTTTGGTCATTGTAGTTTTTGATTAAGTTGAATACCAAACAACTTCAAACTTAGAACACTTGTTCAATTTATAGTATGATCTTTCTAATTTTAATGCCAAATTATATTTTTTTACCATCTCACGGTCCATTAAACATGGAAAATGATAGTGCGAGTGGGGCATCCGTGTACTTAGGACACATTCTTGTTATAATTCAAATACAGTATTCCATTCTGTTTTTTTCCGTTTACTGATGATATATACTGAGCCAAAAATGTTTAGCAACAAAAGTTTGAAATTCTATTTCATGACAAAATCATTACAACATATAATTTTGATAACAAAAAAATGGAATTATGACATGTCAGAAGCAACCTGAATGTTTATCACTCACATTCATTAGGATTTCTTTGTATGGAGCGCGGGAGGATAAAAATGCAGAAATGGGTATAGTGTTATTCAAAATAAATTATCAACCATGCACTAAATGCACTAATTGAGGATTTGCAGGCACACCATCAGCTACCCTTAGTCAATGCCGAGGCATGGTTTTGATCAATAATGTTTTCATACTGTATATAGGGGTCAGATGTCTATGACAACTACTGAGGCATGGTTTTCAAAAATAATGTTTTCATACTGTATATAGGGGTTAGATGTCTATGACAACTACCGAGGCATGGTTTTGATAAATAATGTTTTCATACTGTATATAGGGGTCAGATGTCTACGACAACTACTGAGGCACGGTTTTCATAAATAATGTTTTCATACTTTTTTTAGGGGGTCAGATGTCTATGACAACTACCGAGGCATGGTTTTGATAGATGATGTTTTTATGCTGTATTTAGGAGGTCAGATGTCTATGACAACTACTGAGACATGGTTTTGATAAATAATGTTTTCATACTGTATTTAGGGGGTCAGATGTCTATGACAACTACCGAGGCATGGTTTTGATAGATGGTGTTTTTATGCTGTATTTAGGGGGTCAGATGTCTATGACAACTACTGAGGCATGGTTTTGATAAATAATGTTTTCATACTGTATATAGGGGTCAGATGTCTACGACAACTACTGAGGCACGGTTTTCATAAATAATGTTTTCATACTTTTTTTAGGGGGTCAGATGTCTATGACAACTACCGAGGCATGGTTTTGATAGATGATGTTTTTATGCTGTATTTAGGAGGTCAGATGTCTATGACAACTACTGAGACATGGTTTTGATAAATAATGTTTTCATACTGTATTTAGGGGGTCAGATGTCTATGACAACTACCGAGGCATGGTTTTGATAGATGGTGTTTTTATGCTGTATTTAGGGGGTCAGATGTCTATGACAACTACCGAGGCATGGTTTTGATAGATGGTGTTTTTATGCTGTATTTAGGGGGTCAGATGTCTATGACAACTACTGAGGCATGGTTTTGATAAATAATGTTTTCATACTGTATTTAGGGGGTCAGATGTCTGACAACTACCGAGGCATGGTTTTGATAAATAATGTTTTCATACTGTATTTAGGTGGTCAGATGTCTATGACAACTACCGAGGCATGGTTGTGATAAAAAATGTTTTGATACTGTATATATGAGGTCAGATGTCTATGACAACTACCGAGGCATGGTTGTGATAAAAAATGTTTTGATACTGTATTTAGGGGGTCAGATGTCTATGACAACTACTGAGGCATGGTTTTGATAAATGGTGTTTTGATACTGTATTTAGGAGGTCAGATGTCTATGACAACTACCGAGGCATGGTTTTGATAAATAATGTTTTCATACTGTATTTAGGGGGTCAGATGTCTATGACAACTACCGAGGCATGGTTTGGATAAATAATGTTTTCATACTGTATTTAGGGGGTCAGATGTCTATGACAACTACCGAGGCATGGTTTGGATAAATAATGTTTTCATACTGTATTTAGGGGATCAGATGTCTATGACAACTACCGAGGCATGGTTTTGATAAATTATGTTTTCATCCTGGTACTTTTGATAACTATTCATACTGTATATAGGTGGTCAGATTTCTACGACAACTACTGAGGCATGGTTTTGATAAATGGTGTTTTGATACTGTATATAGGAGGTCAGATGTCTATGACAACTACTGAGGCATGGTTTTGATAAATAATGTTTTCATACTGTATTTAGGGGGTCAGATGTCTATGACAACTACTGAGGCATGGTTTTGATAAATAATGTTTTCATACTGTATTTAGGGGGTCAGATGTCTATGACAACTACCGAGGCATGGTTTTGATAAATAATGTTTTCATACTGTATTTAGGGGGTTAGATGTCTGTGACAACTACTGAGGCATGGTTTTGATAAATAATGTTTTCATACTGTATTTAGTGGGTCAGATGTCTATGACAACTACCGAGGCATGGTTTTGATAAATAATGTTTTCATACTGTATTTAGGGGGTCAGATGTCTATGACAACTACCGAGGCATGGTTTTGATAAATAATGTTTTGATACTGTATATAGGTGGTAAGATGTCTACGACAACTACCGAGGCATGGTTTTGTTAAATGGTGTTTTCATACTGTATTTAGGGGGTCAGATGTCTAGTCAGGGATATAACTCTTTAGGGTTATTACAGGAAAATAACATACATTTGTTATTGTGGACTAAAAAATCAAAGAACTGTGATAACATACGTATGTTGCATGTTTCCAAGGGACAATATACATCACAAGTCTGAAAGTGCTTTAAGAAATGAATGCGAAGACATTATTAAGCAGATATCCACTGGGGTTTACACCTTATCATCAACCTCCCCAAGGGTGACTGGGGTAAAGAAATATGGTCACTTGGTCTTCTCCCGACCGGCAGTAAAACGCTTGCCGAAGTGGGGCGTCCGTTTGGCTGTGCGGGATGTATCAAGTTTGCAGTCACGTCCGGTCAGAAGGGGACGTTAAATCCGATGCCTCGTGTAAAGAGAGTGCCACGCTCTGTGCACGTTAAGAACCCTTGCAACAACTCTTTGAGGGGTCCCTAGGTGGCCTGTTGCAAGGCAAAATGTCTGTCCCTATCCAATATACCCTCCTTTTCCGGTGGCAGTCCAAATTTCTCCGACCATCATCCCAGATGACCACTATTGTATCAACCTACCTATTGTATTTATTGTGAACTTGTTCTCGTCCTGAATATGCATGAAATATTTGCCACTGGACGTTAAGCAACCAACAATCAATCAATCAACCTTATCATCAACAGACACTTTGTTAAAAGTGAAAACCATGCTGCAAAATGTGGATACATACATCGACAACTGTGTTTCAACTCTTTCTGGTCTGCCGATTCGCCAAAAATTATCAAGAAAACAGAAAATGGTCACACTTAACAACTCTGTACACACGCCTTTAGACAGTCATGGCACAAAAACTGGAACTAGTAAATGAAGAGAACAGGAGTCCGGATGTCCCAGAACTACATAAATTACATTTATAAACTTGTTTTATGGAAATCAATGCTAGCACTGCATGCAATAATCCTATATCTATCAATTATCAAATTGCCAAATATGAGAGTACAAGGATAAAGGCTGTGGATTTTCTATAAAAATCTTGATGGCCCATCTCTATTTTTCATTATATCTGTAGTTTTGATACACTTGAAGTTTGAAAAGTTCATACAAAAATGACTATAATATTTATAAACCTAATATCTCCACTCTAATGCCCTTAATTTAACAAATCGTTTTTTAAGAATCAGCAGTACCTGGCTTAACTCATTTCTCTGCCCATGCTGGAAATTCATCACCACGCCCATCATGTACATGTATGATGTGGTTCAGAATGGAATACCACTTAACAACAATGGCAACCTGGTTATGTCCTGTGGAAGAGGCATCAGTCCAGTACAGATGGTTGACAATACTTTTTATCCATGGCTGAAGGTCATTACAGTCTTTTTCTAGTCAAAGTTTGGCCAACTTTTTCTTTGAACCTGAAAAATAACCATTTTATTATATATTTTCACTTTACATAATGTGTTTATAGAACATTCATGCCACAGTAAACACTGATTAGAAACAAAAACCTGTTAATAAGGCCAATAATAGTAAAGTACTGTAAAAAATACTTATTTAACAGCATTTAAAAAAAAAACTATATAACTGTATAACGGACAGACAGATTGACACCTGGTGAAATGGACGGATGTTCAGGAACATTAATATTCTAAAATTACTTAAAGTGTTAATTTTACTTCCTCCCAGTACTGTTTGTATTGTCGAATTATGCTAGATGGAGCAATGTCTCGGATGCCATTTAAAGTCTTTATGATTTCCCCAGTGGGAAGTTTTAAAGTTTTTTCACCAAATGATTTTCATTTGTAAATAATCATAAAAAATAAATAGTCTAGGATTTTAGTATATTGAAGGACTTTTTTGCCTTATTTTAAAAATTTGCTTTAAATTGTAAAAATATTTGAATTAGCTCTCGCCGCGATATAGCCTTTTTGTGCTAATTCGGCGTAAAGCAACCAACAATCAATGTATTGTAGTGGATTGAGTTTGTGGCAGTCAGGCAGCAAAGGCTACATATTCATTATTGAAAATAATACTTCTCGATATTTCATTTACATGATATGCTATGTGTTGTTGATTAAATTTACAAATCTAAATGTTGTCGGGTAGAACCTTCCCTCTGTGAATCTACAGTAAAGTGTATTTGTACAGGAATCGTAGTGTTGTCTTGCAACAAGCTGGTATTAACTTGATGTGCAACAGTGATCATGAGGTTAATGAAGAACAAGGCATTGGTGGAATACTTTAGGTCGGATTTCTCATTGTAGAGGCACTTGCTTGTGTTTGCTGTGCTGATGGATTAACTCAATCCGCTAAAGAATTCTTTTGTTGAGATGTTGGTTCGTTTGACCGCATACGATTTAGCAATGCCAAAGCAATTTTTCACCTCATGATGAAGATAATACACCTCCAGTTTTTCCTCGTCGATTAGGTCGAGAGAGGACACAACCCTAGTGGTTACATATTGTTGATTTTGTCTACTGATAAACCCGAAGTGACACCAGCAAAATGGGACAAAAGAACCTATTTAGCTGTATTGACAGAGGTTTATTTTTAAGGATAAAGCTAGAAGCAGGGAAGGCTTTATTAGCCATTTTGACAGACCATTGATGTTTAATATTTTAGCTTTTCTATTGATACTGGTTATCTTATATTTGATATTTCAGTGGATTATCCGGATTGATTCCTACTGTTGCAGCTTCAGAAAATCCAGGTCAAACGAATCAGTGTCATATTCTCTAATTTTTTGTGGTCCTACTCACCTGGGTGAATACTGTTACGGTTCGGGTCGGTAGATCTCGAACTGTTTAATGCTGCACTATAAAGTTTAAGTCGACCTTGGTAGGTTACTTTACTGGTATTCAACCATTGGTAGCATGTAATGGTTCGGTTGTAAATTCCGTAGTAGTAGTAAAACGATCTAGTCTATTATTAATTGGGGAAACCTACTCAATATAATCTGGTAACGATGTTAAACAGTTGCGGATGGTAATTTCTCAGGTATAATTTAGTGTAAAATATTAAAAGGTCCCTGGTATCGGATTGCAAGGTTAGAACCAGAGCCCACAGAAGATGGCCTTTATATACTAAGTTCCCACATCCCCATGGTATCTGGGCAAATCTACGGCACTTCATTGGTTGGCTGCCATAGATGCCAACCATGGCGATTTTTCCGTAGTTTTTCCGATTTTGCGATAAAAACTACGTTATTACGGTCAAAGTCGAATAATGACGGATTCCCAATCCTCGCCGTTCAGTTTGTAAAACGCGGATTTTTATCATTACTGTTCCGTCCTGGTCCAGTTTTAAGAAAACCCCAATGTAATGCTTCCGGTTTCTCGGGAGTTATCGACCTATCGTTGGAAACAAACTGACTTCTGAAGACGCAAACTTGCAGTTTATGTAGTACCTTTCCCCCTTTCTCTACTTCTTGACATCCCCAAGGGTGACTGGGGTATAGAAATATGGTCACTTGGTCTTTTCCCGACCGGCAGTAAAACGCTTGCCGAAGTGGGGCGTCCGTTTGGCTGTGCGGGATGTATCAAGTTCGCAGTCACGTCCGGTCAGATGGGGACGTTAAATCCGATGTCTCGTGTAAAGAGAGTGCCACGCTCTTTGCACGTTAAGAACCCTTGTAACAACTCTTTGAGGGGTCCGTAGGTGGCCTGTTGCAAGGCAAAATTTCTGTCCCTATCCAATATACCCTCCTTTTCCGGTGGCGGTACAAATTTCTCCGACCATCATCCCAGATGACCTCTATTATATCATATAGGGGCCTTTAATAGCTGACTATGTGGTATGGGCTTTGCTCATTGATGAAGGCCGTACAGTCACCTATAGTTGTTAATGTCTGTGTCATTTTGGTCTCTTGTGGACAGTTATCTCCTTGGCAATTATACCTCATCTTCTATTTCATAAATCATATGGCCACAACAAATTCCTGATGTACAATAGACCCAAAAAAATACCTGATATCAGACCTTTTGTGCCTAAGGTTCAAAAAGTTAATTTCGGTATATAGAATTTGTGCTCAAAATCCAGAATTTGTATTGGATAAATTCTGAGTCTGAGATTGCAATGCATCTTTAAATAATTCTTTTTTTACCATAATTTTGTTGAAATAAATGTTGAGCCGCAGATGAAGAAAATAAATAATTGGTTTGCTTCGGTCTCTTCATTTGTACCATTATAAGAAAATAAGTAATTTTACTCAGCCTAAGACTAAAAATGAGATTTAACCTTGAAAACCTTGAAAAAAAATAGGTTTTAAAAAAAATCCTAGCCCCCTATTCCCCAAAATTAAAATGGTTGTCCTCTTTTATATTTCAAGCGAGCTTTAAAAGCCTGTAATATTATGTTACTATGTAGATAGTATCCAATACCATAGGGCCAAATAAAAAAGTATATGCGTTTACTCTGTCCCTACATTTACTAGACCGAATAATCTGTCTCTTATGTGGGTACATTTCTCATTTCATATTTTCTTTTCATCATTTTAAATAGCCAAATGATGAAAATAAGTATGAAATGACAAATGTAGCCACACAAGAGACAGATTGTTAGGTCTATATATGAACCTTCCCTAATTTTTTATTTTTTATTAATATAAAAAAGAAGATGTGGTATGATTGCCAATGACACAACTATCCACAAAAGACCAAAATGACACAAACATTAACAACTATAGGTCACGGTAAGGCCTTCAACAATGAGCAAAGCCCATACCGCATAGTCAGCTTTAAAAGACCCTGATAAGACAATGTAAAAAAAAATAAAGAAAAAAAAAGCACTGATAAAGATCAAGTCACAATGTTGCCCCCTTAGACTCAATGATTGGTTGATGGTTGCTTAACGTCCAGTGGCAAATATTTCATGCATATTCAGGACAAGAACAAGTTAAACAATAAATACAATAGGTAGGTTGTTGTAATAGAGGCCATCTAGGATGATGGTCGGTGAAATTTGGACTGCCACTGGAAAATGAGGGTATATTGGATAGGGACAGAAATTTTACCTTGCAACAGGCCACCTACGGACCCCTCAGAGAGTTGTTGCAAGGGTTCTTAACGTGCAAAGAGCGTGGCACTCTCTTTACACGAGGCATCGGATTTAACGTCCCCCTTCTGACCGGACGTGACTGCGAACTTGATACATCCCGCACAGCCAAGCGGACGCCCCACTTCGGCAAGCGTTTTACTGCCGGTCGTGAGAAGACCAAGTGACCATATTTCTATACCCCAGTCACCCTTGGGGATCTTAGACTCAATGTAAAAAACTTCTTTTTTTCAAAAAATACCTACCTAACTACCTTACTTTTTCAGCATGTGTTAGTAAACATACGTAACATTTGAACTTCTGTTTTTTTTGTTTTATAGAATAAATTTTAGTCTGTTTTGCTCCATAAATCTTATCTATGTGTGTATGTATGAAAAGGGGTTGTGTTTTACCTGTTCCTATGTTGATGACCTCTCTTGTCTTCAACCAATATTCCTTGCAAACTCTCGGTGAGGCACCTCTGTCTACTTTTGCCTTGCTGGATGCTGGATGTTTCTGGGTAGCAACATTTCAGCTAACTCCTTCTCCAATAAATTCCAAAGTAGTCTCTGTGTTGCAGGCATATGTTTAAATTGGGCAATCTTGCATCAATATTAAAATATCCGGTACGATATGAAATTATTTAACCCTCTGGATAATTGTAAAAGTCAAGTCAAGACCTTTGCCCTTGTTGAAGATAGAGTTTGGTTCACTTTGGCTTCTTTCCAGACTCTGCAGTCCACTCAAATGTATTTGTGTGTTCTTATTACATTGTGAAATAGGTAATGTTAGTGTGTTATCGTGATAATTTGGAGATTTTCAACAAGAAATACCAGTAAAATGTGAGAAGTCACATTTCAAGTTCTCATTCTCCATGACAGACAAGTTGTGATAACTTTATGTTTTCAATACGGAGAGTGTAAATAAGGGGAGTTAACTCAAACAACATCTGTGACTGTTTTCCCCTATTTAAAGGATTTATTGGCAATCATACATATTAAACAAATGACAAAATGTATGTAAAGTTTATCATACAACAATTTTTCATGATTCAGGTCTTTGGTGAATTAATAGTTGAGGGTTACTGGGTTTTAATTAGAATAAAAAAAAAATCAGCAATTTATCAAAATAAAGGGAAATTAGATGTAAAATTCAATATCTTGCAATTATTTGCCAAAATTGGATTTTTGATATTTTTGACAGTATCAATTTGTCTATTCATTGAAATTAATTTCGTGAAAAAAACCCACTTTAGAAGATTGATGGACTCAAACTTCCTTCAAATCTCATTCTGGCTTACACGGACTTCTACACCCCCCCCCCCCCCCCCCTCCCTACTGAATGATCGTTATAGACAAATCTTTCAAGACATGGTTTATTTTTGTCTATTAAGGTCATATTTGGCAAATATAAGTTTAAATGGTCAGTAAAACTGTAAAAAACCACAATTTACTGAGTTGAAAGTATACACATTTTCACTAATTTTTTAGTGATTGTTTAGGCATTATGCAAATGAAGCTGTTTCTAAATATAGACATGATGCAACAAAGTCTAGTATATATATTCCCTTTTCCTTTATGTATAAGATTTCAAAAACATAAAAAAAATCAAAAGTTCCGACCTGCCATTTGGACAATATTTTCGATTTTGCATGGTTTTCTGGCAGTCTGGCTCTGAAAATGTCAATCCTGGGAAGGGGTTTGAAGAAATATGGTAACTTCCTGTTTATCTCGCATTCGGAACTTCTATGGATTTATGAATTCATTTGGAAGAAAGTGCCCATGTATTTTTTATTTAATTCCAAAAACGATTTACTATGCCTTATTTTCCAAGTTATTGATCACTGTGTTATATTTTTACATGAAAATAAAATTATTTATCAATAATTAACTTATCCACAAGATATATTGTCTGATTTTTAATTTATGTTACTCTAAAAATTACAATCTTGACTTGACATTAAACTTAAAAAATATCTGAGATTATTTATAGCTGTCTTTCCTTATAAGTAATATCATGATAAGCCATTACTACTTAATTTTCCTGAGGCTTTAAAAGGGATGCAGAAATATTTCAAAAGGGGCGAGGTACAGTAAAAATTTGATCGGTTGTGCTGTAATCAACACAAAAATCGCAAATTGCAAAATGCATGTACACATTTGACGTTTTTTTTTTCTTCATGATGAATTAGCTATTTTATTTTATCATTATTTATGTTCAGACATGCAATAGCTTTGTCGTGTGCATTGTGATTTTGGTGATTTCATTTTCACGGGGTTCTCACTAAGGCGAGTCCATGAGTCCTGGACTCGTGAAAATCTGTCTTGACTCGCCAATTTTAAAACTGGTGAGTCCAACGACGCATTTCGTATAAACTGAACACACATATCATCATTTTATAACATAAGTTTAAACGTAACCTGGGGTCCGTAGGTGGCCTGTTGCAAGGCAACATTTTTGTCCCTCTCCAATATACCCTTCTTTTCCGGTGGCAGTCCAAATTTCTTCGACCATCATCCCAGATAGCCTCTATTGTATCAACCTACCTATTGAATTTATTGTGAACTTGTTCTCGTCCTGAATATGCATGAAATATTTGCCACTGGACGTTAAGCAACCAACAATCAATCAATCAATAAAAGTAACCTGAATTTAATGTCATAAATACTAAAATGATAAATTCTATTGCAATAAAAAAATTTCTTCTTTCTGTTGGACTCACCATGCCAAAAAATGACGAGTCCCTGGACTCGCCTTCAAAAATCCTTAGTGAGAACGCTGATTTTCTGTTCAATGGGTTTGTGTCATTATCAGTTTAAATGGAAATATTGTTTTATTCAGGCCAAGATCTTTTGAACTGTGGAACGTTTTGTTATTTACAAATTTCATTTTCGATTGATCTGTTGAACTGTTCAATCAACATATAAAATGTACATTATTAGTGACTATGTAATTTTTTTTCCCAGTGACACATCTACTTCATCAGCCTCAACAGTTGATCCTGTAGTTAAAAATAAACTGAGGAAGCTGACAGATGAAGGTACAAACTACAAAAACTGAAATAGAGGAATACGTGTTATATAACTAATTGCAGTGGACTAGGGTAGGTAGACAAAAATAGGGTAGGGTAGACTAGGTAGGGTAACGTGAATCAAGGCTTGAAGTTATATTATTTTGATCATTTGGTTTGGAATAATCAAATATTGAGACCGTACAAGTCCTTTTGATTTCACATGATCTGATATGACTTTGAAATGGTTTTTTTTCATTATGTTCCTCATGAAAGCCTTGCTTGTGTTTTTCATTAAGATTTTTGCCATTTTTCGAAGTTTCTGAGTAATAAGGGGGCAAAGGGGCCAAAATAAGGTCAATTAGTAGTAGTGTCTCATTATTTAAAATAGTTTATATATCAGTTGACCGTTTAAAGGCGGCAGAAAGTAACTGTAGTGACATTACCCTGGAGCTCTATATATTTATTTATCCTGCAATAGGGTGTCCTACATAGGAAAAATTGCGACATATGTTAAACATATGTTTTTCATATGTTTGAAAACATATGTTTAGGCCCGACATGAAAACATATGTTTTTGATCATATGAAAAACATATGTTAAACATATGAAAAACATATGTTTATAAAATCATATGAAAAACATATGTTTTTCATTTGTTTTCATCCCAGACCTAAACATATGTTTTCATATGTTTGGCCTAAACATATGTTTTCATATGTTCGGCCCAAACATATGTTTTCATATGTTTTTATATTGGTCCTAAATATATATTTTTTTTATGTTTTTTTTTTTTATTTTTCAAATGCATTTATTTTTTCATGTACTGTATATGTATTTTTGTTTGGTTTGTTTTTAATGGTATGAATGTTTTTCTTCTTCATCATCTTTTTTCTTCTGTCAGGAACTCATTTTGAGTGTAAATACTTCAATATGACGATTTGAATAACCCCAAATACTTGATTCCACAGAAAATACATGGCAAATTCAAAAGCTCTAACAAATAAAAAGCAACTGTATACATTAGCATTCCTTTATGCAGAAAAATAATTATCAGTCAGTGCTCCATAATTTGTATTGTATATCTAGTAAAACTTTTTTTTATTAAGCTGTTGTGCCTCTATTTTCATATTTTTGTCTCTTAGGCATATCCCATTTCTATTGTTTCTATTGTCTATGTTCTATTTTCATATTTTGTCTCTTAGGCATACCCCTTTTTTATTGTCTATGTCCTATTTTCATATTTTTGTCTCTTAGGCATACCCCATTTCTATTGCCTATGTTCTATTTTCATATGTTTGTCTCTTTGACATATCCCATTTCTATTGTCTATATTCTATTTTCATAGTTTTGTCTCTTTGACATCATCCATTCTATGTTTGCCTCTTTGACATACCCTAATTCTATTGTCTATATTCTATTTTCATCTTTATGAAACCCTAATTCTATTGTCTATATTCTATTTTCATCTCTATGAAATACCAAATTTTAAGTGTCTATATTCTATTTTCATATGTTTGTCTCTGTGACATACACGATTTCTATTGTTGATAATCTATTCTAATTGACGTATGTGATATTTCTTTTGTCTATATTCTATTTCCCTCTGATGGATGTGATATTTCTATTGCTATATATATCACATACACATTGATATGTAATTGTCTACACTGCTACATGTAGCTATTACAGGTGCTAGTGCATGCAGCCACTTTTGTGGCCCTTTAGGGCTTGCTGTTTCATGTGAGCTCTGTTTTGAAAACCGTACTTTGACCTGTAATGGTTTACTTTTACAAATTATGACCTGGATGGAGAGTTGTTTCATTGACACTAATACCACATCTTCTTATATCTATAATTAAGAAAGACAACTAGATTGACTATTGAGTTCACTATTGTATTAATTTAAAATGAATGTTCTTTGGTTCTGTTTCTTTACTTTTCAGTTCCTGAAAATAAAAATAACAGAATAGAGTTTCAATGTCCACTGAGTTGCACATATTTTATATATCAAGGGGCAATAATTAAAAAAGGCACTTGAATAAAATTATAAATAAAAAAGTGTGCTTTGAAAAAAGGTTCTTTTTCTTGTACATGTATATGAAATATTTTAAACAGACCTTCAAGGGCAGTATTACAGTATACTATGTGTTTTATAAAAATTGAACTGATGAGAGCGCTTACAAGGACATTTTCCTTTATTCAAAATTTTCAAGGGGCATAACTCTTTTGAAAATAGTCAATCTGTCAAAAGTAGTGAACTTGACCAAGATATTGCTGATATTAAAGTATAGTATAAGTTTTATAAAAATCTGGCAAGAATTGTACATGCAAGACAAATATAAACACCTTACAATCATTCCATAAACATATTAACCAATGTCTGCCATACAATATGTAGTTTTAATTTTTAAATGGTTCACATTTTGCATTCTTAAACAAGTTGAAGGTTACTATATGGTATGGATTTTGATTATTGTTCATTGCCTAACAGTGAGTCGAGTGACCAGTAAATGTTTTATCTTTGTTCTTCAGTTTTTTAATTGATAGTTGTCACATTGAGGATCATACCCCATCTCCTTATATCAATATTCTAGTTCTTTAAAAACATTCTACGGTTAAAAGAATTTGAATACATAACATTAAATTATTTAAATCAAATACAATTCTACATATGAACTTACTTTGATACCAGGTTTTTTTACAGGACATCTAGATTTGCACCTACATGTTCGTCGTAACATGAACTTCAGTGATTCTAATACTGCACTTTCCTTTCATTTGGTAACAAGCTAAAATTGTAAATTTTAAGTTAATCCAAAAGTCCAGACAAAAACTAGATGTACATGTAGTATGAACTAATTAATACTTTTAAGTTTTACTAGTGGAAACAAAAAATGGAAACAATTTATAAACAAACAACAAATATATGTATAGCATGAACTTTCTCATATATATCATGTATATATAATCATGATAATAAACTATTCTTCTGCCTAAGTTTTAAAAAAATCCATTTGGGCATTAACTTAGGTTTATTAAATCTTGATTTGCTTTTTCATAGGCAAAATTGTTGAAATACAACATTTATCTATAAATATTAAACTCATGAACATAACATGTTGTCATTTGTGTTACCATCTGTATACTTCATGCATTTAATAAAAGAACAGTGTTTCAATGTACCTCACCAATTGATGGATACATATAAAATTTGCTGTCAAAAAGCAATAACCACAACAAATAATTATGTTCTTTTTTTTAACATTTTTCATAAATTATAAAAATCATGAAAATAATCTACAAGAAAAGTAGACATGCGTGAGATGCAATTTTCCTTACAATATCTATTTCCAAAAGGCAAAACTCTTGTAAACATATTTTATTGATCTTGTATTGCTTGTTAAGCCTGTTAAGTTTCTCTTTATCTTCTTTACATGTAGTTCTTGCTCAAAACACAAAACAGGAAAAGATTGCAAAATTTACGAGAAAGTTGTTAAAAAATAACTATAAAGGGCAACAACTCCTTAAGAGGTCCATTGAACATTTTGGTTATGTTGACCCTTGTAGATCTTACTTTGATGAACATTATTGCATGAAACGAACTATCCCCCTCAACTGAATGAAATCCCCCTCGGAGCAATAACCCTAAAACTCAATCCCATCCTTTTTTTGTAGTATGGAACCTTGTAGTACAATTTCAGAGAGATCCATACACTCAGTGGCGGTTCCAGAAATTATCATAAGTGGGGGGCCCACTGATTACCTTAGAGGGGAGCCGATCCGGACATGCTTCAGTAATTCTCTATATAATCATCCAAAATTTTACCAGAAAAGGGGGGCCAGGGCCCCCTGGGCTTCCCCTCTAAATCTGCCTATGAGTCACTTAAACACAAGTTATTGTCTGGAAACTAGAAACATGCTTCTTTTTGGCCCCTTTTTGCCCCTAATTCCTACATATTTTGGGCAACTAACTCAAAACTCTATCCCAGCCTTCTCCTTGTTAATATATGGAACATTGTGGTACAATTTCAGGGAGATCTATACAATTACACACAAAAACTAGAAAAATGCTTGTTATTGACCCCTATTTCCTAAACTTTGGCCCCACTATAACCCCTAAACTGAATCAAAACCTTTTTTTGTGGTTTTAAACATTGTGGTACAATTTCAGAGCAATTGAAATACTTATAAACAAGTTCTATTCTGAAAATATGAAAATGTTTCTTTTTGGCCAATTTTGGTCCCCTAATTCCTAATTCCTAAACGGTTGGGACTTCCGACCATTATCCACAAAATCATCCCAACCTTTTTTTGAGGTATTGGACCTTCTAAACAAAATTCATTTAAAAATTAATGCACTTAAAACTTAGTTATATTTTTGGAAACCAATGTGTCTTCGGACGCAGCAGACACCTTTCCATTATACAATCCCCAAAAATTGTGTGTGGTCTTATAAAAAGAACAAGCAATGTAGTGTATATAGAGCTTCCAATGCTATTTTTGATAAATGGTCCAGTAGAAAAAAATAGTTTTTCACTGCTTACACGAAATCAAAATTTGTAACATGTAGATAGTCTGACAAAAACAAAATATTCAAACAAAGTTATCCTTTTTTAGCTCACCTGGCCCGAAGGGCCAAGTGAGCTTTTGTCATCACTTGGCGTCCGGCGTTCGGCGTCGTCCGTCGTCGTCCGGCGTCGTCCGTCGTCGTCCGTCGTCGTCGTCGTCCGTCGTCGTTAACTTTTACAAAAATCTTCTCCTCTGAAACTACTGGGCCAAATCAACCAAACTTGGCCACAATCATCATTGGGGTATCTAGTTTAAAAAATGTGTGGCGTGACCCGGTCAACCAACCAAGATGGCCGCCACGGCTAAAAATAGAACATAGGGGTAAAATGCAGTTTTTGGCTTATAACTCAAAAACCAAAGCATTTAGAGCAAATCTGACATGGGGTAAAAATGTTTATCAGGTCAAGATCTATCTGCCCCGAAATTTTCAGATTAAATGGTCAATCGGTTGTTGGGTTGCTGCCCCTGAATTGGTAATTTTGAAGAAATTTTGCTGTTTTTGGTTATTATCTTGAATATTATTATAGTTAGAGATAAACTGTAAACAGCAATAATGTTCAGCAAAGTAAGATCTACAAATAAGTCAAACATGACCAAAATGGTCAGTTGACCCTTTTAGGAGTTATTGCCCTTTATAGTCAATTTTTAACCATTTTTCGTAAATTAAAGTAATCTTTTACAAAAATCTTCTCCTCTGAAACTACTTGGCCAAATTAATCCAAACTTGGCCACAATCATCTTTGGGGTATCTAGTTTAAAAAATGTGTGGCGTGACCTGGTCAACCAACCAAGATAGCCGCCACCGCTAAAAATAGAACATAGGGGTAAAATGCAGTTTTTGGCTAATAACTCAAAAACCAAAGCATTTTGAGGAAATCTGACATGGGATAAAAATGTTTATCAGGTCAACATCTATCTGCCCTAAAATTTTCAGATGAATCGGTCAATCGGTTGTTGGGTTGCTGCCCCTGAATTGGTAATTTTGAGGAAATTTTGCTGTTTTTGGTTATTATCTTGAATATTATTATAGATAGAGATAAACTGTAAACAGCAATAATGTTCAGCAAAGTAAGATCTACAAATAAGTCAACATGACCAAAATGGTCAGTTGACCCCTTTAGGAGTTATTGCCCTTTATAGTCAATCTTTAACCATTTTTCATAAATCTAAGTAATCTTTTACAAAATCTCCACTGAAACTACTAGGCCACAATCATCTTTGGGGTATCTAGTTTGAAAAATGTGTCCGATGACCTGGCCATTCAACCAAGATGGCCGCCACGGCTAAAAATAGAACATAGGGGTAAAATGCAGTTTTTTGCTTATAACTATGAAACCAAAGCATCTAGAGCAAATCTGACAAGTAGTTAAATTGTTAAGTCAATATCTATCTGCCCTGAATTTTTCAGATGAATTGGACAACTGGTTGTTGGGTTGCTGCCCTCCCCTTGGTAATTTTTAAAGAAATTTTGCCGTTTTTGGTTATCTTGAATACTTTTATAGATAGCGATAAACTGTAAACAGCAATAATGTTCAGCAAAGTAAGATCTACAAATAAGTAAACATGACCTAAATGGTCAATTGACCCCTTAAGGAGTTATTGCCCTTTATAGTCAATTTTTAACAATTTTCATTAATTTGGTAAATTTATGTAAATTTTTACCAAATATAGTTCTCTGTTTTACTAATGGGCAAAGTTCATGATAGATATAATTGTAAGAAGCAAAATCGTTCAGTAAAGTAAGAACTTCAAACACATCACCATCACCAAAATACAATTTTGTCATGAATCCATTTGTGTCCTTTGTTTAATATGCACATAGACCAAGGTGAGCGACACAGGCTCTTTAGAGCCTCTAGTTATTACATGTACATACAAATGTACCTCTCGTCATGAAATAATTGCTGGCTGCTCTTTATATGCACATACATGTAAATCAATGCCTCAGAGAATTGCATTCTGTTGCTTAGCTTCTTCTTCTTCTTGGAGTACTTCCATAGAAAATGCTAAAAGAAATAATGTAAAATGAAATGAAATTAAAATATCTGACAAATTGCCTTAAATATTTTTATACATGTTGTATGGCAAAATTGACTTATTTTGATGTTTAAAAAGAAGACCAAAAGATCTAGACTTGCCCTGAAAAAAAATAATACTAGTTATATACTATATATATATATATAAAAGTATTAAATCATTTGAATGTTTTAATCCTTCTTATTAAATCCATACGCCTGTTGTATGAATTCAATGGTGTATCAAAGTGGTTAAATTTGATCTCTGACTAAATAAATTAATGCCAATCTTTTTCATCAGTTAACAGTACAAATTGTACATGTGGTCAAGGGGATAACTTAATTCAGGAGCCTGTAATTCAGTGGTTGTCGTTTTTTTTATGTGTTACATATTTGTTTTTTGTTAATTTTTTGTACATAAATAAGACCCTAAGTTTTCTCGTTTGAATTGTTTTACATTGTCATTTAGGGACTTTTTATAGCTGACTATGCAGTATGGGATTTTCTCATTGTTGAAGGCTGTACGGTGCCCTATAGTAGTATAGTTGTTAATTTCTGTCATTTAATTTTTTGGTCTCTTATGGACAGTTGTCTCATTGGCAATCATACCACATCTTCTTTTTTAATGCATGTTGTTATGCCAGATAGTTTCATGCGTTGTCTACTCTTTGTTTCTAAAATTTTCTTTAGGAGTAACATATATATTTGTTGTTTTTGGTAGGCATTAGGGAATTTTTTAAACTATGTACATGTATGTGCAGTAACTAAATACACAGCCTTTATAACTAATTTTCAAATTAAACAAGTGAAACTGTGAGCTACATGTACTGCTCACTGATGATACCCCCGCCGCAAGAGGATAATATTAACAGTGTAAAAATATGCAAGTGTTCAGTAAACAGGAAGTTGTCGAGTGATGAATCTGAAAACGCATCACACGGTATAGCTGACTTAGATAAACCCTGAAACAAAATTTCAGAAATCCTTGTATTGTAGTTCCTGAGAAAAATGTGACGAAAAATATTCATGGGACAGACGGACTGACTGACGGACTGATGGAAGGACTGATGGAAGGACAGACAGAGGTAAAACAGTATAGCCCCCTTTTTTAAAACGGGGATATAAGGCAGATTTTTCAGTATTGTGTTTTGTCACCTACTTTCAAAATAAAAAAATAAAGTAGACATTTCATGGAAACAAATTATATTTTTTGAAAATTTATGATCAGTAGGGCTTAAATCTTCCAACACATAGTAAATAATGTACCAGATTATTGAATAATTTCCAATGAAACAGGGTTGCCCACATTTTCTCCTTTTCCACCCTTGTCCAAAATTGCATAAATTTTGGTTTAAACCCTTTTCCCTGAGTTAAAACTAAAACACATTCTGAAAGTAAATTGGTTTTGGAAGATAATTAGCATCTAACACATTACTATTTCCAATATATTAGTGGAAATAAATAATGTATAACTTGTTGGACATGTAACGGACATAAAATGTGACGTAAAGTTTTCATTTTGCTAGGAAATTGACCTCTTCTTCACAGTATTTTTTTTTTAATCAGTTAAGATTTTCATGTGTTACATATATTAACATTATACAAGTTGAATTTATGCCAGATTCTTTAAAAAAAACATGTTTTTAATTACTGCTGTTGCTAATGTGACAGAGACAAAAATTAGTAACGTTAGCAACATTTGGACATGTCACATTAGCAACAACATCTTTAAAAGTTAAAATGTATGCATACAGTAATGTTTATCTTTGCCTGTAGTTATACTATTATATATATTCTGGTTAATAGTTTCTTAATATACAGAATGTAATTGTCTTAATATCAAATGTCAAACTAGAAACCAATTCACAGTACCCCGGTTGTAACATTAGCAACACCTTCTTCAGTTATACTTTAAGAAAATTCCCGTTCTTGTTGATATCTTTTTCAGTTACCCAGATAATCATGTCAAAATGATTAGAGTACCAAAAAGAACCCTTCCTTGTAGTAGATGAACCAACCAACCAGATTTAATGGATGCATTAATATTAATTATTGCATAAATTCCATTAGAAGCCAAGTGCATATATGGACTAGAACAAGTTAAATATTATTAAACTGACCCAGACATACTATACTAACTGTTTTGCCTATATTTCTGAGCCGACCTTTGCTCTTATTAAAAGATGCTGTATGCTTGGAGGACAAGAGGCACAGTATACACATTTTAATGTCTATTGTTTTATCCGAAATTGGAGTAAACCTGAAACCAAAAGCACTAAATACTAGTTACTAAAAGGCAGGATATTGATTCTTTTTGAAGTATTAAAGCTATGTTTCCCATGTCAAGAGGCAAATACCAATTTTAAATAAACCTGCAACCAAAAACACAAAATACTAGTAGCTAAAAGGCCAGATATTGATTCTTTATGAAGTATAAACTAAGTTATCCATGTCAAGAGGCAAATACCAATTTTAATTAAACCTGCAACCAAAAGCACTAAATACTAGTAGCTAAAAGGCCAGATATTGATTCTAGATGAAGTATAAACTGTTATCCATGTCAAGAGGCAAATACCAATTTTAATTAAACCTGCAACCAAAAGCACTAAATACTAGTAGCTAAAAGGCCAGATATTGATTCTAGATGAAGTATTACTGAGATTTGCCATGTCATGTCTGGCCAGAAAAATCAAACAAGAAATTAATAAACAATTTCAAATCAGTTTGCACATATATAGTGAGTACTGATATGCAATAGTGATCAATGCCTCAACACCTTGTTTTGTCAATTAAATCATGATCCGATGATAGATGCATCAGCATCTTGCATTCAAAATCTCAAATACTGCTGAAGCTTAAAATTAATTTAATGTTTTAATTTAACAGTCATTTTCTGTCTCCCGGTTTCTTCTGGAGGACTTCATCTGAAAGAAAATAAATTGAAAATATTACTGCTTATAATATATATGATTATGAAAAAAAAAATGTTTTACTATTATTTTAGGACTTTTCTTCAAATTTACATCACTCTTAATGGGATTTTTTCTGAATGCTTGAAGTATGGTTTTAAAAATTTTGTTGTCATTATTAGTTTTAGCTGAAACGGTAACCATGTTTTTTTACTGATTACCCTAGATAATGCTAAGGTACACTTGAAAATCAAATTGACAATTTCTTGGTAATTATTTCTGTGAACAATGACTTTTATGCCAACTAGATATATATATATGGTAGCTTAAATGTGATATAAAGCCCTTCAAAGAAACAGATTATAAATTACCTTTGAATATATATAAAAGTAAACGCCCCTGCATTATTATCTCTGGTGGTTTAAGTTTTTGTATAATATCATGTTCAGCTATGATGTACTTTAATGTTCCCTCCTTCCACCTTCTATTACATCTAGTAGATGCATAATAAAAAATCCATGGCCATTCAGACACCTGAAACAAGATTTAAAAATAATGACAAGTGACTTCTCAATACACAAATGATACATGTAGATGAAATCAATGAAATAACAGAACACTGTAAATATTATTTTTTAATTGTAGCTTGATTAATGTGTTTTTTTTTCATGTATTCTGACATTTAACAAAGAATATCTTGTGTCATTAAGTATAAATCTAAATTTTCGTACAATGAACATATCTTTCTTAGTTTAAAGATAACACATATTTTATTAATAAATTGTTGATATAAATCAAGAAATGTATGTACATATCTTCACAAACAAAAAATTAAACATAACCTGACCTAAACTTCAAAATGATAGCTTTAAAAATAATGACCGATTTTTTTTTCTTCAAATGTACCAATCAAGCAGTCATTGAAAATTGAAAAGCATTTAAAGATTTTCCAAGTTAAGACCCTGTTTTTTCAATAAATATATCCCATTTCTATTTGTTCTTGATCTATATAGCATTTCACTGGAGAAATCTAAGTCAGGTTAGATAAAGAATGAAAAATCCAAGAAAATAAAACAAGAGGCTCTCAAGAGCCTGAATCGCTCACCTTCAATTTTTTTATGAAATGGTATATAAAACACAAACTTTATTCTAGATACCCTAGGGATCATTCAGCTTAAGTTTGGTTGGAATTAGTTCAGTAGTTTCAGAGGAGAAGATCTATGAAATAGTTTACACCGGACAGACAGACGGACGACGACGACGACGACGACGGACGACGACGGACGCCAAGTGATGGCAAAAGCTCACATTTCCTTTTAGGAAAGGTGAGCTAAAAAATAACATCAACAATTTGATGAAATTGATAACTTACAACTGCTGGGTATACATTATTTCCAAATCTGACAGCCAGATAATCCCCAGTTTTAAAAGTTCTGTTTTAAATAACATTTACCTTGTTTATAAATTATTAACCATAAACTATTTGATAAATTATTGTCATATTGTATTGGCTGTTTTTTAAAATTCTTCTTCATTTAAAGCAATGTAATAATTAGAAATTACAAGTTATAAATCTATATATTTTTAAATATAGATTCTGGTGATAATAATCTTTAAGTTAAAAAAAGTATCCAAAACGTTATCATAATTATTTAAGTACAAATGTAGTAATTGTGAGGGGAAAAAAACGCTTTGACTAGAAAAATTAATAATTTAACATCAAATGTAATTCACTTATACCTTGATTTCTCTGCTACAGTTGTCTCTAATGCACTATTATCCATAACATCTACATCAGACTTGACTTCATCATCTGATTTGACTTCTGACTTTTCATCACCTATGTTTGCTTGGCTACATAAAACTTCAGACTTGACTGGCACTGACTTGACTACATCATCTGATTTGACTTCTGACTTTTCATCACCTATGTTTGCTTGGCTACTTAAAACTTCAAACTTGACTGGCACCGACTTGACTACATCATCTGATTTGACTTCTGACTTTTCATTAACTATGTTTGCTTGGCTACTTAAAACTTCAAACTTGACTGGCACTGACTTGACTACATCATCTGATTTGACTACTGACTTTTCATCACCTATGTTTGCTTGGCTACTTAAAACTTCAAACTTGACTGGCACCGACTTGACTACATTATCTGATTTGACTTCTGACTTTTCATTAACTATGTTTGCTTGGCTACTTAAAACTTCAAACTTGACTGGCACTGACTTGACTACATCTTCTGATTTGACTACTGACTTTTCATCACCTATATTTGCTTGGCTACTTAAAACTTCAAACTTGACTTGCACCGACTTGACTACATCATCTGATTTGACTTCTGACTTTTCATTAACTATGTTTGCTTGGCTACTTAAAACTTCAAACTTGACTGGCACCGACTTGACTACATCATCTGATTTGACTTCTGACTTTTTATTAACTATGTTTGCTTGGCTACTTAAAACTTCAAACTTGACTACATCATCTGATTTGACTTCTGACTTTTCGTCACCTATGTTTGCTTGTCTACATACAACTTCAAACTCGATCGGCATTGACTTGACTACATCATCTGATTTGACTTCTGACTTTTCATCAACTATGTTTGCTTGGCTACTTAAAACTTCAGACATGACATCAATGTCACTATTATCAATGTTCATAAAAACATCATTTTTAAGAAAAGTTTTAATAAAACTGTCATCTTCATTTAAACTAGTATCTGAATCATCAAAGCAAATCAAGGGTTCAGTATTAACTGAGTGTGATTCTTGTCTATGAAGTGGTAAGAGCGGGACAAAATGATTGATGAATCCATCATTTCTAGTTGATGACCACATTACAGCAGCAGAGATAGAATATAAACCTTCTTGTTCTTTCAAGGGAAGAATTCGCCTGTGGAGTACAGTTCTTGGAACAACATCAGTGTGTACATCTGGATAAACAGACATTATTTCACATTTTAATACTGATGAAACTGCGAGAAGTTCCCAAATACCCATCCAGGATCCATTTTTACACGAGTTTAATACCTCTTCTTCATAAAGTCTTCTAATAACATTTCTTGTAAGTCTATCTCCAGGTGTATATTGCTCCAGAAACATTATATATGTATTTAGTAGACAAGAAGCATCCTTCTTGGGGAAACTGTTTCCCTTGATAAGATTTTCATTTTTGAGGTATAATTCTGCATTAATGCACATCTCTACTGTTATTCTTGCTCTAATTTCCTTAAAATTATTTTCATTCCCAAAGACAAGAGTGCTGATGCTTCTGGGAAGACAATTCCCATCCCCGTACACCACCACTGGCAAATAGTTCACAAACTTTGTTGTCTGTAGTCTAAGTTTGGGGAATAAATTTGATGCATCACGGTCAACTACTAAATTATTTGAGACAATATTAGTATCTTCATTTATCACAATTTCAATTTGTTTGAATTCTTCATCTAACTGTGTACATAATGCCAGTAAGATATCATAGTCTGCACACCTTTGCAATTCCTGAAGTTTTAAATCAAAATATTGTTTCCTGTCTATTGCTGTGTGCTCATTTGGTGGTTGTTGTTGTTCTGCTGTCCTCGATGGCACACTTTGTTTTACTACCTTTGGTTTTGAAGATACTGTTTCATTCTTTTTCCTTATTGATGTTTTCTTTTCTTGTAGAACAACAGGTACCTTTGGTTTTGATGATGCTGTTTCCTTCTTTTTCTTAATTGCTGTTTTCTTTTCTTGTGGAACAACAGGTACTTTTGGTTTTGATGATGCTGTTTCCTTCTTTTTCTTAATTGTTGTTTTCTTTTCCTTGACTTTCAATTTTGCATTTTCTTTGTTTTCACTGTTTTTATTTCCCTGTATAATTGTCTTCCTCTTTGATTCTTTAACTTCTTTACCTTCATTTTGGATCTTTATTCTTTCAATATCTGTATAGTCAGAATTTATACATCTTTCATAGTCCCGTTTTAAACATTGTTCACAAAAACATGACACCTTCTTAATGTTAAGTGCACCTTGTGTTTGAGGATCATTGTTAACTTGATGTATCTGTCTTATTCCTTTAATGGGTTTAACAGTGTCTTCTTTAGAATGTTCGATAATGTTTTTATCAACTAGGAAAAAATCTCTCTTCGATCCTGGTTCATCAAAAACAATATGCTCACAGCACCAATTATACATGTCTGTAGCATTTGTTATAATTGCTCGTCGTCCTATTACAACTGAGTCCACTGCTTTATTAACAGCAGCAACCTCTCCATCAGATTCACTTTTGCCGTGTTCACTCCCAAAATAATGACGCTGTATAACAACATTTTCTTGTGCTAATTTGGCAAAAGTGTGCCTACTTTTATACTGTCCAGCACAACCATCAGAAAAAATTATCAATTCCTTGTAGGGTATAGATTTTTCATCCAAAAATTCAAGAGTTTTGTTTTGAAAATACTCGACTGCTTTTGAGTCGTGTGTAATATCATCACTCAGAAATACTAAAGAATGTCTTACAATCAGTTCTGGCACATCATTGGAGTGATAAAATAAAACTATAGGATGTATTGTAATCTGAGCTGCAGCAAAATATGCTGATTTAATTTCATCTTGATATCTCACTAGTCTATTTCTTCCGAAATCCATTACCATTAAAATATTATCTTTAGGAAGATTATCTTTTATCGTGTTAAACTGGAACTGTTGCCAATCAGCAGTAAATACATGTTTAACAAGGGATGTTCCTTGTGTTGGTTTTTCAACGTCTTCCTGCAATTCCTCTAGACATTGATGAACATTTCCTTCTTTCTGTACCAAACATTTCCTTATTTTACCATCACTTCCCATTTTTCTCTCCCAATGGTTCCAGGACAGCTTACGTATTTGTTCTTGATCTGTATTTAAATCACGATAATGTTGTACAATATTACAATGTTTCTCGTGTGAACTACACATTTCACAAATGCCATAAATGCATTTACTTTGGTGAAATCTCCTTGCATCAGGTTTTCTACATAATAAAAAGTTGACTAGCTCTTTTTCATTTCTTGGACTTTTATGATGAGAGAAAGCTCTGTTTAGGCATGTAAGTTTGTATTTAATGTTAAAACATGTAGGACAAACACACACATTCCACTGAGTTTTTGTCAATAGTCGGACACATTTTGGCTTTAATGATATAAATTTAGAAAAGCTCAATTTACTAGTAGGATTCTCATCTCTGAAGGTTTTAAATGCAGCTGTTAATGTCATTTGTAGAGAATAACCAGGCCCATATTTTGTAGTATATCTCTTCTGTGGTAGAACTCTGGCTGTTCTTAGGAAAAATGACTTCACCAAGTTTTCTTTTGTTTTCGAAAATTTATCCTTCCTTGTTTTTCTAGGTTGTATCTTCAGGTTCTTCAATGCTTTTCTGACTATGTTTTTTCTATCATAACTTTTCAGATATCTGAGAGTATTTCTATCTAAAAGATCCTTAGTAAATGCCATGTTTCTACGCATAAATATGCTTGCATACTTTTTTTCTTTCTGTATCAGTTGTTCGTATATTGCATCCTTTTTCCTTGGTGTTGTGTTTTTAATGATGTGTGTTAAAAGATCTACAAACTTTCTTGGTGTAGCTGGCAACTGTTGTCTTACTGAGGACGCCTTATTCCACAAGGACTGCTTTGTTTTGTATCCTATCATGTCATGACTTTTTTCAGTTTTCTGTTTCAATTTTGGCAATTGCATCTTTTTCTCATCATCTTTTGTTGTTTTTTTACGATTTTTATTCTTTTCCTTAACCCATCTTTTTTTATAATTTGAGGTGTTTGCTCTGTATTTTGCGTTTGCCACTCTCCATTTCTCTCTCTTTGTTTGCACATTTTTTCTTGTTGATGGTTTACTTTTTGTATTTTTGTTTGATCCAATCTTAACTTTAATTGGTGTTTCAGTTTTTTCTTTCTTTCTTTGTCTTAGTTTAGCTTGCCTCATTCTCAGATTTTCTAGGATATTTTTGCATACTTGCTCTTCTTCTGGTGTTTTGTTCTTTTTCAATCTTATTGACTTCAATTTTTGTCTATTTGTTTTGGAGTGTTCTTTTTGTTTTTCTAAATATTGTTTATACTTTTGAGGATTATTCTTTTTAAGCTGTTCTCTCCAAATGGTGCTGCGATGCTTCTAGAAAAGAAAAAAAAATATAAGTGTTTGTGACAGACAGGCTGTACAACCTCATACAAAAGTTTTTTTCAGTAAAAAAATACAGAAATCCAGTTAAAAACAAGAGTATCTGTGAGCTACTGCTCACTTATGAAACCACACTAAAAGTATACAGTAAACAGGAAATTAACCATTTAGCCACTGTGGGATGGATTGATGAATAATTCTTGAAACCAAGTTTTAGAAATGCTTATATTTTAATATAATGTAGTTGTTCTGAGAAAAAAATGTAACAATTTAAAGCGGGCATATATCATGTATATCATGTATATAATATTACTTGAAATAAAATTATCAGAATGGGTTTTTTTGTATTTTTTTATTTGTCCCTGTACCTTCAAATAAAATTGAATGCTAACCCTGGTTCTTTATTATTTATCATATGATTTTAACCTTCTTGCTGCCAGATTAAATTTTTTTACCATGTTACTCACACCACAATAGTGTATGACGGTCTCAGTATTTTGTTACGTTTTAAAATTCAAAATTCTGTGTGATGTTTTTAGAATTGCAATAGATGCAATTTAGTCTCACTTGTAGCATTAGCAACTTTAACAAATGTCTTTTCGTAACATATGCAACATAGTATATCTGTTCCATCTCATAGCATCATAGATGTAAAAATCCTTCTTTAAATTTATTCAAAATTATTTGAAAATACTAAATTTACAGAAATTAGTAGTTTTTTCACCCATATTTCAACTGTTTCTACAAATATTTTTTTTGGAAAATTTATGAATTTATTGTCGTAATTTGTGTCCAACATGAAACATTAGCAACATAATTGAACATTACTTCCTTCTTTTTTGTCCATAAGTAACGTTCCCAACACCTATTCAAGTCTTCAGGGAACATTCGCAACGACTGTACTTGTCTCACTAGACTCAGATCGACATTCGCAACATTGAATTTATGTCCGAAAGTAACAATCGCTACATAAAAATGTGTCCAACTTATACCGTTCACAACAACTTATCAAGAATAATGTATATTATATGTTCCAAGATGAACGGGATGACTCAAATGTTCGTAAAATACGATCAAATCTCGATTGACGATGAAAAAACACAACAAAAGCTTCTTAATTTGATATTATCATGAAATTACTTGATTCGACTATTTGTTGCGAACTTCCTTATGATGGACGGAATATATACAAGTTCCTCATGCAGTGAAATTACATACAACTTACCTTTTGTTTCCTCCCATCCTGTGAATCAACCGATTCAGCTTCCATTTCTACTCAGGGCGAGATCGCAACTTCTATACAGGAGAGCTACAGATCTAAATATAATGTTCCTCACGTGACCCTGATAAGGACGGAAACGTAGATCAGTAACATTCGCAAAAATAGAACAGCCAATGATATTGATTCCTCTAGTCCGTTGACCCCCTTAAGGTCATCAAAATGTAAATAATTGGTATTTTCAATGATTCATAAATCCGAAGATAAAAATAACTACAATGGACTGTCTGAGAACCAAAATAAAAGTTGCGATCGCGACATACCACACCGGACGGAAAATATGTAACATTCGCAATTTTTTATTAAAATGCACTTTTTTAACCTTTACTAATAAAAATCTGCCTTTAAATTGTGATAAACACCCAAAAGGAGACTTTTTATTAAAATATAAGCCCATGATATAATGCCCAACATATGATTTATACTTTAAAATTCAACTCAAAATAAGTTAGATTTTGGGCAAGTAGGATACCATGTCTCTGCAATGTCTAACATTTTGAAATTAAAAACTCTCTACATCTGACAGAAAACACAAATACAAATTAATTTTTATTTTTATTTACTCAGAAATACACATTTAATAGAATAACATTCTGCATTACTACATTTCACAGTCTGTTTCACAGTTTCAGCAATTCCTTTTTTGATTGATAAAAAAAATAAAATATCCTGGTTATTGTAAAATCTGCCATAATGAATACATATTTAATCACCCTAGCTATAATCTCTTTTTTGTAAAAATAGTGATTACAAATGCTTATCTGCTTTTTTCTATTGACTGTACTTGCCAGTCTTTTGATTAAACAAAAGAAATGGCATGCCCACTCCTATGGATGGGCAGAGTGGGCAAACTAGAAATTTTGCCCACCGGGTGCCCACTCCCATGGTGGGCGGGTGGACAAAGCAAAATCCACCCGAGCTGTGGTGTAACAGTGTTATTGTACAAAATGTAGTCTCAGTTTGATCATAATTAAAATTTGGGAAAAAATTTGATTAACATTATTATCTTTGGCTATGCAATGTATGAAAAGCCGGCATACATTTTATAAATCTAAATTATATGAAAAGAATGGGAGTAATAGAACCTCACTGACATCTATCCATTCATTCAGTAAAGATGCACCCCCTATTTTTTTAAATTAAGGTTGCAGTCTTGTAATTGACTGCTCCATAGACTTACATGCTAAACAGCTGATCTTAAAAAGTTACGCAATCCTGAAGTCAAAACATTTTATTTCTACTTTCTGTTTGCTATTTTTACTAGGCCGTACCACTTCCAGTAAACATGATATCCTTCCACTTTCCTGGATTGATATCCCCAAAAGATGCAAGATTTTTTTGAAAGTCTATATATATGTTTCAATTCAGCATAAACCTATAATCAAACAGAAAAAAATTGAGTTCAGAAAAAAATTCAGAAAAAAATGCACTTTTTTGTTTCCCTCCATGTTTTGACATGCACCGGAAATTGGAGTTGTAATACAAGACTGGTACCTATAACATTCATGAAATGTCTTAAAAAAATAATTCATTTACTTAGTTTCATTAAGAAGCCATATTTGAACATAAAAAGTGCCTTTATTAGAACTGTTTGGCTATATTAATGAAAATAACCCCACTATTTAAGCAGTTCCCCTTTCTGAAAAGAGGCAAAATTTGGAAATCAATCATGTCTACTAAATGATCTGTAAATCTCATTCTAGTCTATCTTCATGAATGTTTTTCTATTATTTGGATACTGTGGAGCTAGTAGAGTATGCTTATCTATTATTTTTTATTTTTTTCCTCCTGTTTAAATGAACCACATTCAATAGTTTACCCCTCCCCCTTTTTTCAATGAAATCTACCCAAGTGGGCCTCTTGTTTAAGTCAAAATTGAAAAACTACCCAAAACTTTTTCATATTGAAGAATTTGCTACAATACAACTATCTGGACACAAGAAAGACCATACCTTTCTCTTGTTTGACTATACTGGTCTTTATACATGCCTACTATATCATGGTTTTTAGACTGTACTTGACCCATCAATGCATATAAAATTTGAAATAAAATTCAAGAAAAAACAAAATGAATACTCTAGTTAGTGTTTTTGGTTAGAATATTGATAACTTGTCACACCTAATCACAAAAATCCATGTCATGATGGATAGTTTTAGAAAAATTCTACTTTTTAAACAAATTTTTAACCCAAATATGGAAATTTCAATTAACCATGCAGTGCCGCAGACAGGAAAAGAAGTATAGACTCATGAAAAATGAACATTTTATGAGAATCTTTTCACCAAAAGTTCATTTTATATATATTCTACCTAAATGTCAACAATTGAGCCATAAAAATAATAACCCTAAAGAAAAAACAGTACTTTTGTATGAAGCTGTCTCTTCAACTTTGCTCTTATTTTCAATAAAACTGTGCAACTAAAAATTGCATCATAAGAAGAAGATTTCATTGAGAAAAAAATCTTTCTATGTTCTTTTTAATTGAAAATCATGTATGTGATACCACCAAAATCTCAATTTGACTCAAACTTTTGTGCTTTATATCTATTATTACTTTTGAATGGTTTCCAGTATGAAAATGCATAATTATTACATAATTTCAGTTTTTTCAGTGTAACTTGATACCCCATAATTTTTTTCTCTTAAAAAGTTCTTAAATCATGATGTGTTATCATTCTGACCACACAAAAGTCCACATGAGCTACTTCCTTGCAGTGAACATATGAAAAAATTACCCTATGCAGGTTGCAGTCTTGTAATTGACTGCTCCATAGGCTTACATGCTAAACAGCTGATCTTTGAAAATAAAAAAATAAAAAATGCTACATAGAAAAAAAATTTCATGTTCATATCATGTATGTACTAATGTGAAATTGTGATTTAATTGAAAAAAAAGATGGTGTTGCCACGAAGAATAAAAAGTTACGCAATCCTGAAGTCAAAACATTTTATTTCTACTTTCTGTTTGCTATTTTTACTAGGCCGTACCACTTCCAGTAAACATGATATCCTTCCACTTTCCTGGATTGATATTCCCAAAAGATGCAAGATTTTTTTGAAAGTCTATATATATGTTTCAATTCAGCATAAACCTATAATCAAACAGAAAAAATTGAGTTCAGAAAAAAATTCAGAAAAAAATGCACTATTTTGTTTCCCTCCATGTTTTGACATGCACCGGAAATTGGAGTTGTAATACAAGACTGGTACCTTAACTAATCTCTACAGAGTTTACAAATATGGTTATTTGGGATGTATTTAAAAATAACCTTATGATAGATAATGAAACTGATGATTAATAAATGCAATTACTGATTACCATCGATATATACATTACAATATCGTTCCTCAGTATCGTTCTCGGGTTTACAATCAAGTCAAATAGTTTTTTGTGAAAAATTGCACACACATATTCCTGCTTTTGTCCAATTATAATTAAAAAAAAAAAGGAGCATAATTATATTTACCTTTCGTTGCCTTTTTAAGGTACATAAATGTACGTAATCCATGAAAACAAAACACTTTCGACATTTCGAACTTTCGTTGCGTTGTCGTTGACCTTCTCTAGACTTTCATTTCTATGTTTCGTTCCCCGGTTTCTTCTAGTTAATCGACAAGTCACCCAATTTAATTTATCTGTTTATAAGTAGAAGGAGAAGTAGAATCTATCTCTGTCCATTCTTAAAACTTAAATGAACAGCTGTAGACTGCTGCGGATGATCGCGTGAGCGTCCATGGTTTTGCGTGTCATAGTGCACAAAACGATAACGGTGAAAATATTTCCGAGTTTTCCCGGTTTTCGAATTCTACGTGCCAAGTACGTAATACGAGGGTCTGGAATCAAAATTAGGGATTTAAGAAAAGGGAATAAGAAAAAAAATGCAGAATTAATAATAACTAATAAAGTACAGAGAGAGAAAAATGGGGTAATCAATAAAGAAAACTAATTGAGAATAAAGAACAAACTATAAATTATATAAAGAATATTTATTCATATTATTATCTATTAATTATAACTCATTCACTTATTTCACATTCTGTTCATGATTCAGAATTAGAAAGCTCTGCTGTTGGGATGTTCTATGCTTCGATACTAATTTTTACATTTTCTTCAATTTTCATTATTTTTTTTTAAAACATATGAAAACATATGAAAAGCATATGTTTTTCATATGTTTACAAATGTATGTTTACATGTGTCATAAAACAGATGTTTACATATGTTTGCTTACATATGTTTTCATATGTTTCAAAACATATGTAAACATATGATTGTAAACATATGTTTATCATATGTTTGTCCTAAACATATGAAAAACATATGATTTTCATATGTTTTGAAAACATTTGATAAACATATGGTGCAATTTGTCCTGTGTACTATACAGAAACAACCCTACAGATATCCCTTAAAAGCTCGGCACACTGCCGGACTACGTTTGTGTTTTGCTGTTGACAAGTGTTGAATCTGCGCGACATCAGTCGCATCCCAATTACGTATTGTTCGACATTATTCGAACTAACCATTACTTTTATACGTTCTGCTTGTTTTCAAACATTTCTTTAAGAATTAAACCAATTTTCGGATAACAAAAAAACATGACCAGCAGTATTTTCTATGACGACAATCATCAATTTTTAAACTTGAATGTGTACATGTGTAACAAAATCAACCATGTCAATTTCACCATTCATATTAAGTGAAGGAGTGAAGGTCAAGTTCAATTAAAAACTCTTTTAATTGTAATATGTTTATCTCCAGATATATTCATTTCACAGTTCCACACTCCCAACACCTGAGAAGACAAAACAAACAGATCCAGGCATTAAAGATAAAAAAAAAATAGGTACCTTACAATTCGTAACAATAAACTTAAATTTAAAATAGGTGAAAAAGTGTGTGCACTGAAAATAAATGGACAAATTTGAAGAGGATCTTCATCATTTTCATAAATGATTTCATAATTTTCATCAATAATTTCATAATTTTCATCAATAATTTCATCATTTTCATCAATAATTTTAACCATGGAGGACATTACAGAAGAATTGCCGCCCGTTCCATCAGAATTTACAAAGAATTTGTATACAAGGCTTCTAACATTTTGAAAAAGAAAAATAGTTCTCCAATTAATAAACTAATTAATTATTTTAGCAGATCATTAGGAACACTCTTTGAAAATGTAGCTTCAACAGCCAGCATTAAAATCCAAATTATACCGTTTAATAACCGATGTGAAACGTAAAGGAGGAAAGGGGAGGAAAGTGGTTTTACAAAAACCTTTGTAGTAAGGACAACATCTGATTTTGCAAAATCAAAAGTAGAAAAAAACTTAATCTGTGATTTGTTTCTCTTCAATTAAATGAAGCTAATGATGACAGGGTAAAAAAAACCTAAAGACTTGAATATTATCTAAGATATCAACATTTTTAAATTCATTTTGTTGTTGAACCGTGCTGGCTTTTCCCACTCAATTAAGGTAGAGGCACAAGAAACTGTAAAACAACTTTCAACACGACGACACAAGCCAGTGAAAGTGATGTATCCAATGACGAGATGTTCCAAACGAAGGAGTTTCACCAACAGAATACGTTATACTTCATATGATTTTTTCATAAAAAAAAATGGAACCTTTAGAATCACATTCGTTGAGAGGGCAGACCACAGGGAGAGGTATATTGAGTTCTTGCTCAACAACAATGAGTTGGCTTAGCTTAAATAGATGAGGTTTATACCGGAAGAGTCCTAGTTTTTTTTAGTGTTCCCAAAAGACAACCCGTTTTAACCATAAGTAAAAATTTCCAACTTATTTCCGCCATTGATGCATTGCATAAACCAAGGACAATTGTTGATACCTTTATCTAAACAGTAAAACAATCAATGTGGATAAAGACATTTACCTTATTCAAGTAACAATCTGACACTTGAATACTTTTTAAGGTTCCACTAAAGTCAAAATATAGGACACTTTATATACATCGACACTTTGCCTTTATTTTTCAACCTATAATGAATAAAGTCATAAACTATGAGAACATATGTTCATTAAAACATACTTTATATATACACATTGTGTAAATTGTAAATAAACCTGAAATTGTTATGTTGTGGCCAAACCGGTTCTTGGGGTGATCACTAAATTTTCAAAAAAAAATCTGCAGGCCTATGCCTTTTTCCCCTTCTTATTCTAAGGTCCTGTAGATTGGTTTGATAAGAGTGGCATCAACTGGCACATTTCACTCTGCAAAGTAAGACAAATTTTGTCTACCCTCACTTATGTCTATTTTTGAAAGTCCTGTTTTACAAGATGCAGCCATTACTGCTGACATTTCAATTGTTGTTGGGAGAGATATTATGAAACAGAGGTCATCTGTAAAGAAGCTGCGCTATTTTTTCCAACAATGCAAGATGTTTCAAGAGCTGAACTACATTATTCATGAAAAAAAACCAAACCAAACAGATCATTACGTTAAAGTTAAAACAATAGGTACACTACAATACGTAAAAATAAACTAAAATATAAAATAGTTGAAAAAGTGTCTGCATTAAAAAGAATGGACCAATTCGAAGAAGATCTTCATCATTTTCATCTATTATTGTAACCAATGATGAATTTACAGAAGAGGTGAATTTGCAGCCCGTCAGAATTAAAATAAATACTAATTTGTTTACAAGGCTTTTAATATTTTGAAAAAGAAAAGCAGTTAAACTAACTAATTAAATGAGCAGATGATCAAGGACAGTCTTTGAAAATGTAGCTTTATAAGCTTTAAATAACAATATACATATTAAAGCTGGATCAAGTCTAATTTTCTTATTCAAATGAACTGATGTGAAAATGTTAATTATTGACTATATATTAAAACGCAGATAATTAGCAGTGTTTGAGTAGTAACTTTGCACTTAACACAAAACTTTTAAAACTGAAAGCTTTCCTTTGTAGATGCAAGTACCAGGTGAATCAAGGAAAGATTCCAGTGAAAAAGCACGGAACTTTCTGATGGCTCTAAAAGATAACCTTGTTTCGTTCTGGCTTCATTTTATGCTTGATGTCATCAAAAGTTTGAGTAATGTCTCAAGAACAACCCAAAGTAAGCACAGCAATGAATTAGTCCCGCAAAACAACAATGACAATGCTGACGTTTTTGAGGTTCCAATTGGGGATATAAACGTCGTATGTACCCCGGCAGTTTCTCGAATATATATATATATATACTATTAAAATATTGTAGAAATATCCATGTACTATGTCCTGAAAAATATACAAGTGTATATATAAATATATATAATGTCAATATATAAATGATAAGTCTACTGATCAGGAAAACAGTACTAACTAAATCCAACATCAGTTTAAGCCACCTGACATGTTAATAATACTTTTGTCTAACAATCAGAAATACGTTGAAATAAAACCTTTCTGTACAGTTACCACTCCTTGTTTTTAGTGACGATTCAATAATAATCAATTAACTAAAAGTTGATCTATATCATACACTTTTTTGTTCAAACATATTAGCTTTACATGCATTTGTATACAAAGATTGGTAGACCTGTAGAAAAAAAAGAATCAGAGCTACTGGAGAAGAAGTGCCCTTCAATAAGCTTATGGCGTGACCTGGCACAGACCGTAGTAGCAAAGGGTTATTGTGTTACTGTTCGCAATTTTATGGTGACTGACAACAAAAACAAACCCGTTTCAGCAATCACAAATTAAAATACATCAGCAAAAATTCAGGTATATCCCATGGCATATATAAATATAAGACATAGTGTATTAAAATAGAATAAAGCAACCACATGTCTCATCTGACACAAAGTTGAAATATATGAAAATATGTATCCTACATATCTATTTAAAAGTAGATTGACTATCAATATAAACAAAATCTTGTACATATATCTGAATATCATGTCTACATAACATGATGCCCTGCAGTATACTAATCAACACCATTTAGACTATCTATAATCATGTATACTATTGGCTATTATTCTTTTTTTTTAACACAGATCCTACCAGAAGACCAATAGCTGAAACCGTTGCTAGACAATGAGCAGAATTTTTCAGAAGAGGATCCATACAGTTTATACATACATACTAACTGTTTTGAAACGGCCCCATTTACATCATAACAACCTATATTCGGACAACAAGTGGAATGTATAGTTAATTCTTACACTTTTCTTGGAACAATTCTTGGAAAGAAGATAGGAGAAGAGAGCACAGAGGAGGAACCACAGAAGCAGGAAGAGGCCACATTTGCCTTCAGGTGGTCTGTTGCAACCCTACCTCCATGTGAGGAGAAGGAGACCATTCTTGGTATGTAAATAATAAAGAAAGAATAAAAAGCGTGAAAAGCAAGAACATATACATCCCCTCATCTACAACCATGTTATAAAAAAGATATATTTCCCTCTACAATTATATAATCATGTAGGAAAATCCTTTGTTATATTTGACTTTATTAATAAAAATTAGTCTGTATGAATGTTCCTAGATATGCACGTACACTATACTAAACTAAACAAAAGAAATATAAACTAGAAAAAAAATCAAATAACATTTACGTTGCACAACATGATTTGAAGTTTTGGAATTATTGTAATGTGACTTTTTATGTCCATGACTTTTGCAGTTTGCTGCACATGATTTTTTTCTTATCATAAAAATATTTTTAAATGAGACTTAAACCTTTCAGCAATAACAAGATTATCTCCTTCTTCAGGTTACATTTCAAAAAGGTGCATCTGCATCATACAGGTATATATGATAAAGATTGAGATTGATAACACGTACGAAAGGGAACGACTGGAAATAACCACCATCACTATAGAAAGATTTTTTTAAACATCAACCGTGTGGAAGGTGTGAATGAACGTATTGTAGACGGGACATTGAATGGTGTCGTACATTTTTTGTTTATAAAAATAAGGCCGTTAGTTTTCTCGATTCAATTGTTTTACATCGCCTTATCGGGGCCTTATATAGCTGTTTATTGTTAAGTAATTTACATGAAGCTTAAAAGTATTCACGACGTTTAATTTTGTTTTCTTTTTGTTACTATTTATTTGCTTTACTGAATGGCTGACGAATTTGACGAACACAACCCGATAAAACATCAACGGAAATGAATATTGAAGGCTATGAAGTAATGCCCTGTGAACCGTTACATGATATATGTAACATCGTACAAAACATAATTACTGAAATACCCCACCACGTAGAAAATAAAGAAACAAAAGCTGAATAAGAAAATTTTTGTTCAAAGACCATTGAGAATAAAAATCAAATTAAGGGTTCTGACGCAAGGCATTTTGCTATACAACTAACTAGCACAATATGTATCAACTGAACAACAGCATAATAAAATTTCTGAAGATACTATTAACCTTATTTGAGTATTAGTTAAAATAATCAACTTTACATACAGCTCAGAGGAGAAAAGATCACCACGGCAGATACTATGGTTGTATAACCTTACTTTTAATTTGGAGTATTAACACCAGAAGATAACCACAAGAAAACTGTATAGTTACCACTTCAAATAGGAAACCCGGTTGGATAATAGACAATACAGTTATACGATACAATGCTCACCAGAATGGTGATGATCGATATGACTCATTTGCAAAGCAATACTCAACCATCAGTCGTCAAGCTAAGCGTCTATCACACAGGAAAAATATCTTCATAAAGAAACTTTTATCAGGATAATCATCAGTTGTTCAATCTCATTTGGCAAGAATAACAGATTTCATTATCCCTGGTGATCAGATCTGGTGGCATTATGATGGTGAAAATGTATTCCATGACAGCATTGATGAACCAAACTTCAGACTGGAGACCCTCCACTGTCCAATTACCGTCGAACTTCACTGAAAAAAGAAATCACTGATGTAAATAGAATCTGGGAAAGCTGTATTTATTCAATCAAGAAAAACTCGTTGTACCGATACTTAAGACTTAAAACTAGGGAGGATGGAAAGCTTGTTTTCCTCGACACACAGATAAGATCAGGTGTGTATAATTCTTTTATAAAATATAAAATGCTTAAACATCAATTATTTATTAATGAAATAAAAAAAAATGTTACATAAATTGTAAAACTTGCTACATAATTGTCAAAAGTTAAAATAACCAGAAAGTATGTCCATGGTAGACCGATGGCCTGATCACATCATTATATTTGATGTCCAGAAAACAATGAGATATGGATATTGTTATTTGACATATAATTTAGAAAGATCACATTCTAATGAACATATGTACGAAAAAGCTTCAAGCTGATATTGTTTAAACTCAATCATTTACCATTACCAAATAAGAAAAAGCAATACCACCGAAGAAACATAATGGTAAGCAAGTTATACAAGTGTAATGATCAAAATGCTTTAAACTTTACAAGAATGTGACTACAACTTTCTCAATATAAAAACCCTACATAAAATACTTTTATAATTCCAAAACGTTTTATAGGGGAGGAGGGTACTGTCTAAGACGGATCAACTTCAGTCATACTTCTGTGATTCCCTATACAATCAACCAACAATATAATTTGAAACTGGTATGAATTTTATGAGTGTAAGTGCATCTATCCAACCTTAGCGAGATTTTCTCAAATTTCAAAGGGAGGGGATGACTTTGTTTTTTTCACAAGGCTGAAATATTTTATCCTACGACCCAATAGTTGCCACAAAATATCATAACACAACTGTTTGATACATATGGTTATAGCCAGTATTTAAATTACTTGATCAAAACCACTCGTATTACATTTGACCAGTTATGACTTGTAATAAAATTCATACAGAAATCAGTTTTTTATAATTCTTTTTTTCAGGACATCAGGGTAAAATGAGTAACATCTCCCGACCGCATACGGCCAAATCGGAAACGCCTACGTATACTTGAACAGTAATTTATATTAACTTACTGTAAAGGAAAAGTATTTCCAAACTATGAGCAAAGGACAGTATTTCCGTATCAAAGGGCATACGATTTACCATCAAAATTAGTTTATAAACACAGATTATGCCACAGTAAGTAATATTACACTTAGGTTATAGATGTCTGGGGATCTATAAAAATATAACCTATCATAAATGTAAGATGTATAAAGACTTTATTTTCCAAACTTACTACGTACTTCATTTGACCTTAATATTTATTTATTCGAGCTTCATTGGCGAGCCTTGTGTGTACGCACGTAACGCACATCTGGTGTACAAAGTTGTAATCAAGGTACTACTATCCTCTTAAGTTAATTATGTAAATATTGCAAAAAAGAATTTTAGTTTCAATTTATAGAAATCTCTGGTTTTGAAAAGGCTACCGACACTGAACAGAAACAAATTACCTATATTTACGTACATGATTTAGTTTCGAATTGGACGATTGGTCACCAAAAACTCGTATACACAGAATTGCCCATCCCTTTCAGCCGTGAAATATCGTTTTGACAATAAATATAATTTGATTTTTTTAACCTTTACTTTTGAATTTTTGAATATATAAATCAAACATAACAAAAAAATCGATGAATTATTGATATCTATTTATTGTTTGCACAATTTAAAAGTAATAATGACTATGTGAAGTTGATCTTGCGTTTATATATATGTTTTTATTTTTAAATCAAATTCCAGATTATGGAAATAGCCCCATTCGAAGTTGACGAGAGCCACATTAAAGCGCTTATTGCGCCAACCCCCATAGATTTTGGGAATGTTGAAAAGATTGGTTTATTGGTCCACGACCAACTAGTTGCCATTTCAGGCTCATTGGTTAAAAAATGGAAAACAACACGTTTTATAATTTATTGCGTCCGAAGCGCTTTTCTGGATTTACCTTCATCAGGAACGCTCAAAGCCAAACATTTGAAATCCGAAGATGTATGAGAACCGAAAATCGTTGAAGAGCTATATGTCAAAAATACCTAAAATAAATAGCCAAATTCGTCTAAAGCCAACTTTGCCTGAGGGAGTTGAAACCTTTTTAAGTAAGTATCGTAATAATTTTGACATATCTGTAGTTTATAAACCACCAATTTTAAAATCATTCGTTTTTTATCACTCACTGATATTTTATCTTAACACATGATATTTTAATGAGTAGTTGATTTCTTTGACGGTTTAGTAGCCGCGACTACTCCTCAGATCTGTACGCAGTGAATAAATAATACCCTACCATATTCGTTCATTTGCTGTTTTTTTTGTTTAGTTTCCTTTGTATCGATCTGATGAATTAAATATTTTTCGATTGTTTCTATAGCACTTTTGTTGTCCTGTTTATCACTATATCGTGCTTCAGAGGATTTGGGAGGTTGAGCGCCCCGCAAACATGTTTAGCCCAACCATAGTCATTAATCAGTAGCATGTATGTCGTTGGTTGATTGGTTTCTCATTGTTGGAAGGTCATAAAATTGAGTAGTGAAATGGGGAATGTGTCAAAGCGACAACAACCCGACCATAAAGCAGACAACAGTCTAAGGCAATCAATGGGTCTTCAATGTAGCGAGAATACTCTCGCACCCGTAGGCGTCCGTCAAGTGGCTCCTTACAAATTATGTATACTAGTACAGTGATAATGGACGTCATGCTAAACTTCGAATTATACACAAGAAACTAAAATTAAAAATCATACAAGACTAACAAAGGCCAGAGGCTCCTGATTTGGGACAGGCGCAAAATTGCGGCGGGGTTAAACATGTTTATGAGATCTCGACTCTTCCACTATATGTCTAGTCTAGCCAATGTAAAAAAGTAATCGCATAACAATATTTGATACAATCTGGTTAAGGGTGAACCTGGCCAGAATCGTAATTCCAAGTTATTTAACATAAAATAATCTAATGTCGGATGTTGATATACTTTCAGACTGCTCCGAGAACAACGCCTGATAAAACCTCGTTGCAAATTGCAATCCGATGAAAAAAGGGTTACCGGCCAGATTTCAAAGTCAAATTCTAGGCCGGTTACCAGGAAGATGTGGTCACCGCCATGGAACGGTTTACCACGTATTCCCTCAGTTCCATGGTGGTTGAACTGTGGCAGGGGAAGGTTCAGTTTAATGTAACTCTGGACACATCCATAAAGGTACGTATTTAAAATGAAATATAAATACTTTTGACAAAAGTTGGGTTCCAATGGATAAAGGTAACCGGCTTATGTTATATTAAAGACGCGCTGATGTTAGTCGTATAATGTCCATCTACTCTCCGCATACTATATATTCGCATTCAAAATCATCACCTACTAGAAATATATCGCCCTCTTTGCAACATTTGATTCTAAAATATTTAAAAAATTCTAATGAAGATCTTTTTTAAGTAAAAAAAAAAAAAAAAAAATAATAAGTATGCATGCTCATTTTTGTACCTTAGGGGTTTATTTCACTGAACGAATTTTTGTTTGTTAAATACCCCTTTTCGTTAGGTATAACATTCAATTCATCTTATTCATGTTTATTAATTTTAGAAATTACAAGAAGACCTTCAAATAGATTGGGCCGTTATAGAGGGAGTAGATTTTGCAGAGTAAGTATCATGTAGTATAAATAAGTTTCTCAAACTATTGTCCATTGTACTTCAGGTTGTATGGGAGCTTAAATGAATTTGATCATACTTTATCAAAACTTGGCATAATGTTCTCTTATATTATTGAGGAATCGTCACCAGATATCAACAGCAAATATTGTTTTGCCGTAAGTTTTTACCAGATAAAATACAAAAAAAAAAAAACTTGTGGAAATTCCTTCAGAAAATGTCCGCGTTTCCTCCCCTTAAAATGTCAATTAAAAAAATTAAAAATCAAGCACGCATACTGAATGATATTCTATGTTTATGAATAATATATTTCGTTTATACAATTTTGATATTTCAGAAAACTGGTCTCACATCAGAGGGCGAATTAGCGATTAATGATGATGTTCTGGATATTTTATATTTATATCCAGAACAAGCTTTTCAAGCAAGAAGGGTTGCACTAGTGGTAAAAAACGGGAAAATTGTTAATGCTGTAAGTAATGTATAAGACAAGTTGTAAACTTGACTACTTTGTTTTGTAACTACGAGTAACCAGTAAGTTAACAACGAGGAAGTAAACTTACAGTCATATTTCCATTTAACTTCGAGGGAGGCATCAACCTCCGATGTACAGTTAACAGCGGGGAACTAACCTACATTGTAAGTTAACAACGGGGAAGTAAACTTACAGTCATATTTCCAACTAACTTCGAGGGAGGCATCAACCTCCGATGTACAGTTAACAACGGGTAACTAACCTACATTTGCAAGTTAACAACGGGGAAGTAAACTTACAGTAATATTTCCAACTAACTTCGAGGGAGACATCAACCTCCGATGTACAGTTAACAACGGGGAACTAACCTACATTGTAAGTTAACAACGGGAAGGTAAACTTACAGTCATATTTCCAACTAACTTCGAGGGAGGCATCAACCTCCGATGTACAGTTAACAACGGGGAACTAACCTACATTTGCAAGTTAACAACGGGGAAGTAAACTTACAGTAAGATTTCCAACTAACTTCGAGGGAGGCATCAACCTCCGATGTACAGTTAACAACGGGGAACTAACCTACATTGTAAGTTGACAACGGGTAAGTAAACTTAGTCATATTTCCAACTAACTTCGAGGGAGGCATCAACCTCCGATGTACAGTTAACAACGGGGAACTAACCTACATTGTAAGTTAACAACGGGGAAGTAAACTTACAGTCATATTTCCAACTAACTTCGAGGGAGGCATCAACCTCCGATGTACAGTTAACAACGGGGAACTAACCTACATTGAAAGTTAAGAACGAGGAAGTAAACTTAGTCATATTTCCAACTAACTTCAAGGGAGGCATCAACCTCAGATGTGCAGTTAACAACGGGGAATTCACCTACATTGTAAGTTTACTTTTTATGTCATTTAGTATTTTAAGTTGTTATCATGAAATTGAACAAAATTGGTTTGCTCGAAAGTCTTGCATATTAAGGTTGTACTATCCCTATTTTATATCCATGAAATTAGCTCTCAAAGAGACATTAACCATCTCCTAAAAAATGTATAAATGCCCAACTGATAAGAGCTAACTTACAAATAAAAAAAGAAAACCTGCAAGAAGTCTTCCTTTTTTTCCAGTAAAGAACTGTCTATATATAAAGAGGATTGATTGATTGTTGGTTGCTAAGCGTCCAGGGGCAAATAATTCATGCATATTCAGGACGAGAACAAGTTGACAATAAATACAATAGGCAGGTAGTTGTAATAGAGGCCATCTGGGATGATGGTCGGAGAAATTTGGACTGCCACTGGAAAATGAGGGTATATTGGATAGGGACAGACATTTAGCTTGCAACAGGCCACCTACGGACCCCTCAAAGAGTTGTCGCAAGGGTTCTTAACGTGCAGAGCGTGGCACTCTCTTTACACGAGGCATCGGGTTTAACGTCCACCTTCAGAACGGACGTGATTGCGAACTTATACATCCCGCACAGCCAAACAGACGCCCCACTTCGCCAAGCGCTTTACTGCCGGTCGGGAGAAGACCAAGTGACCATATTTCTATTCCCCAGTCACCATTGGGGAATATATAAAAAGGACGTGGGGATGTTTAGCAAAACCCAAGAGATGAGAAACATCTTCCCAACCTTTAAGTTTGAAGAAGGCATTACCATCATTTGTACTGTAAACAACGGGGAACTGACCTACATTGAGATTGATTGATTGATTGTTGGTTGCTTAACGTCCAGTGGCAAATATTTCATGCATAGTCAGGACGAGAACAAATTAACAATAAATACAATAGGTAGGTAGTTGTAATAGAGGCCATCTAGGATGATGGTCGGGGAAATTTGGACTGCCACTGGAAAATGAGGGTATATTGGATAGGGACAGAAATTTTGCCTTGCAACAGGTCACCTACGGACCCCTCAAAGAGTTGTCGCAAGGGTTCTTAACGTGCAAAGAGCGTGGCACTCTCTTTACACGAGGCATCGGATTTAACGTCCCCCTTCTGACTGGACGTGACTGCGAACTTATACATCCCGCACAGCCAAACGGACGCCCCACTTCGACAAGCGTTTTACTGCCGGTCGGGAGAAGACCAAGTGACCATATTTCTATACCCCAGTCACCCTTGGGGATACCTACATTGAGAAGACAAATTGGTTTGCTCGAAAGTCTTGCTAATTAAGTTTGTACTATCCCCATTTTAGTTCCTTAGAATTTTTAAAAATAAATCTGAAGTTGACAAAGTTTTGCAAGTTTTTCAAATGAAACAAGTTACTAGTAACATATTGTCTGATAACACAGAAAATGAGACCCTTGTGTGGTGTCAGCAGTGTCAACCTTGGTTACTTTTATAAACTGTTACTTGGATAGAGGGTTGTTTGTTGGCACCACTAAAACCACATCTTTCTTTATCTATTGAACATGAATGAAATAATCCTATACCTATCAGTCATCAAAATGCCATATATGAGAGTATCTGTGTATTTTATATCAAATTTCCATATGTTTAGCAATGAGTTAACACAAGGGTACATTATTATTAAGGTTAATGATCATTCCTGTGGCCTGTAAATTACGAAATTCTCATACTGCCATTATATTAAAACAGCCAAGATAATGAAAAATAGATATAGACCATTAGGTACATATATCACAAGGAAAATTTGTGCAAAGTATTTTTATTTATAAATTAATTGCATTATGTAGCAAAAAGAAAAAATGAAGAAAATTAACTCAAGGATTTTTGAGGAAATTCCATACAGTTTAATAGAGGGTATTCTCTACTTCTATGACCAGCTACCGTTTATTGTTTTACAAAAAGTCCAATACAACAACGTTAAAATTCCAAACACCACGATCGAAGCCACTCAAGTCGAGCACACCTTCTTGAATAGGTCCAGATATACATTTCATTAAACCAATAAATTTATGTTAAGGAAATCATCGCTAACACTGTATACAATAATCCTATAAATCGCTCATCGTATTACCATGAGAGAACAAGGCGAAAAGTTTGTGTTTTCTATAAAATTACCATGTCTGGTATTGAATCAAAATAAGGGTACACGAGATTGAGGAATTCAACTAACAAGTGCTGGTTCACAATTGACATATCTATACAACTAACAGGCTGACGATGTGAATATGAGCAGTGGTTTTCATAGAATTTTACAGACACATCTGATTAATCAACTTGCTCCTATTAAAAATTATGTGATAAAAGATATTTATTCAACCAATTCAATGTCATACAAGATATGTATTCAACAAATTCAATGCCTTAGGTTTTCGAAATCAAAATACCGGTTTTATGATTCGGAATCTTGAATGACATACAATTTTAAGTGGTCACGAATTTAAATATCTTGCTCTTTATACATCTTATTATATCTTCGTACATATTAATTAATTATTATTATTATACCTTACTTATAAAACAAACAATTCTATTGGATAACAACTTATCACGTGACATAAAATAATTCGGTTAATTTTCATTTCATTGCAGGGGATGACGAATAACCCTTAAAAAAATTACACCAGCGGTGAATAACCCTATAAATCACCGGCGAATAACCTTTTTTAGTGTCTCGATTTGCACTCTATTTACCTTCCATGAAAGTGACGTCACAGAAAATGGCTGCGTTCACGTTACACTGACAGCCCATCGAGAGACGAGGAAATAATTAAGGCTTTGGAAATGAGTGCCACCAGCCGATGTTATCTCCTATTAACGGTCCTTTTCAGGGCCATTAATATTTTACTAAAATATTCTACCTTTGTTGTACATCCGACAAATTCTAGAACACAAAAATGACAAATGTATTTTTCTAAGCTATTTTCAAACGTCAGCTTGTGTTTGTTATGAAATATTTTTGTGTTCATATAAAGGCCCTTCCACTGTTAATTCGGTATAATAAAACAATTGTGGCCCCTTAGAATCGATGAATATCCAAACTTGTCAACCCTCAAAAGTCATTTCACTTCGGGCTGCGCCCTCATTGAAATAACCTTCTCGTGTTGACAATTTTGGATATTCACCTTTTCAAAGGGCCATAATTTTATAGTGTTTTACTTTTATCTTATCTATCCGAAGTGTCTGGAAATTCACTGGCATACAACTGTTAAATGTCCATGCATGCCCAACCCATCGCCTATCTAACACAGACAGTTATTTCATTTAGGATAATTGAAGAGTATCTGACCTACCGTCATATATGACAGATCAGTTTTCAGTAAAAAGTAAAATAGCATAAATACTGAAATCAGAAGAAAATAAAATCGGAAAGTCCTAATCACATGGCAAAACCATGTAAATTTAAACTGTGTGCCCATTCTCTAGTTATATACCAACATAGAAATGAGTAAACTTATTTGCGTATCCTGTAACAGACAAGACATGAGGGTAAATACCATTTCTTCTCTGTCTGACCATGCTATACATCTTTTGTGGATACCTATGTACACAATAAAAATAAAAACCTTAATTTCAATTTTATTAAATTGCAGTCATCTAGACTCCCCTGACCAGTGCTCGATAATGCGCTACAGAAATAATTTTTAAATGAAACTACAACATTTTTTGTTTATATTTTTTTTGTATGTAACTTGAAAAGGGGCTTTACAGGAAATGTACCATACGGCAAAATTGCGGGTACTTTATTCATTAGCTAAATCACGTGAGCTATGCTAAATCCGCCCCTTTGTGCGAGTTATCTCCCTTTTATTTACTAAAAAAAACCACATGCCAAACACACGTAAAAGGAAGATTGATTTCAAACGGCTTGCCTACGGAAACTTTAGTGGCACTGACCGTACAGCGACAGAGACAGTCGAAAGGAGAGAAGTCCTACCCGAAACCTATGATGTCGAGCGGATCATTGCATGCCGCAAGCTGAAAAGGGTATGTTTTTCTGGCAGGTTCTGATATTATGACCTTGAGTGAGTCTTGACTAAAAAACTCGCTATTTGACTTTAAAAATCAATTAAAAAGACAACATAGATCTAGCTGACTATTCAATGCTAAAACTTGTTAATGTAATGTTTCATAACTACAAGTATTAATTGAATTAAACCAATGATTTATAAATGTAAAGGGAAGCAACTCGTTACTGAAGGATTGCCGGTACACGGAGGCGCTTAAAGGGAATACATTGGATTGTACCAATTCATTTTGAAATTCGAGTGATACTTTCTTAAAAACACATAAGAAGATTTTTCTTATTAAATGAAAATTTAAAAGAATGTGTGTGCGTGTGTGAAAATGTCTTTTTTCTTTTTATCACAAAAAAGGGGGGTGGGTGCATGGACACTTATACATAGTGTTATTTCCCAAGTTGTTCAACAAATCTTATGAAATTAAAGGATATCAAAGATTATTCATTAAATAATAAATAGAGATACTTTTTTTTCTTTTCATAGTGTGAGGAATACTTAGTGAAATGGGTTGGATTTTCTTCATATGAGTGCACGTGGGAGCCAGCTGATCATTTACCTGCCTGTCTGATCCAAGAGTTCAGAGAACCAACACAACCAATGCCACCTATTCAACTACAAGACGTCAGTGACAGTATTTTGACTGCATTTCAAGATAGACTGCATAGAAGAACTGGCTCGCATTTCTATATAGAACTCAAACACAACATTTTCAGAAATATTTTGAAGGCTAAACCTGATAATTTATATATGAAATCAGACTTCGATAATTTATTATTCCCTCATGGCTGGGATGTTGTTTTTTATTCAAACCAAGGGGAAGGTAGGAGGATCAAGTTCCCAGTTTATGTAAAACCAATTCTTCGGTGGTCCAAAAAACAGTTTGAAGTTCAAGGAAATGGTTCTCTATTGTTATCTAAGCAAAGGCCAAAAGAGTTTGTTAAAATTGAATTCGGAACAGAAAGGGAAGGAGTGAACATTGTCATTTAAATAAATCTTTTCAGTGAAAATGGCTTGTCAAATTGATAAAAACACTAACTTTACATCATTTCCAAGAGTAATTGACACTACAACAGAAACGCAAAACGGGAATTCTTCAAAGTTGAACGATATACACAAAAAAAGCATGGATACACACTCCTTCTAGATAGGGGGACAGTTCTTAAAATAAACAGCATTTACAGTGAGACAAATATTTCGCCGATTAACATAATTAATGATAATTTGAAAAAGAGTGTCCTTCCGATTAAAGAAAACTGTGTTACTTTTGAATCAAGGTTTTTTTCAGCTGTCCGGAGAACACAACTTAAAGCTAGGCGTGTGACCGGTGGGCGAGGGAGGGACGCTTTTCCACGGGAAAATGTAAATTTACACGTGTATATTGATGAAATATGTTCTAAGAGTGAATTAATGGCGGAAGAACGTAGACTTTATAATAGCAAGCTGAACTCGTTATATGCCGAACTTTCGACAACAGAAAAACAATTAAACTCTTTCAAATTAAAGTCTGATGACTATCAGAAAAATTTGAGGTTGTATGAAGAGGCGAATACAGCCTTAAATACGTACATTGAAAACCTACAAAGCCCTCTAGTAAATAAAGGTAAGACAATACCAGAGTGCAAAAGTAGAAAACAGTCAACTAAAAAGATAAGTATTCTTAAGGAGAGGGTAAACAAGGCTCTATGGTTTGCTAAATCGTTTGGGGTTGATTTACAAGAGTTAAAGGTAGTCGACTCAACAGGTTCTACACATGACCTCTTAAAAAACACAAAACCTGTTGGCAGGTATGATCAGATGCCTGAGACGGAGCAAGATAAGGTTAAAAGTCTTTTGTATGTTTTTGACAAATTTGGTGTTTCTGACGATGCTTATCATGAACTTGCTGTGTACAATAACGGACTTCCAAGGTCGTACTTGATAAAACAATGTCGTCAGGATATAAATGATATGTGCACAATAACTCAGACCCCTGGTGAAAGTCCGGGTGCTCAACTTACGTTGAAAGAAACTCTAGATAGACTTCTTACTAGACATGATATAGAGGGCTTAGAGATACCTGTAATTCAAATAAAGTTTGCAGCAGATGGTGCTAAAATGTCCCGTATGTCAAACTTTTTTGGTTTTATCTCTGGCGGCGAGGAAGTCATGTCAGTGTCTGGGCAACATACAATCGCTATTGTTGATGGAAAAGAATATTTCATATCAATACAAGAATCTTTATCAGATATTTTCAAAGACATTAACAGTCTTTTGGCAAAAAGAAATGAAATCGGCTATATCCCATATCAGACGTCGAGTGGTCAAAAATACTTATTAGAGTTATTTTTAGGAGGTGATATGCAGTTTTTATTGATTGCACTAGGTTTAAATGCGGCCAATGCAAATTTTGCATGCCTTTATTGTAAGATTGAAAAGAAAAATAGATACGATATGAGTAAAAGTGAAAACTTTTACAGGTACGACAACTTCAAAAGATTAATTGAAGAAATGATAAAATTGTGTAACAAGAAAACAGCAAATTACGGTTCAATTCATCCGCCTTTGCTGTATATAAATCTAGATCATGTGGTCGTCGATGAACTTCATTTAATGATGCGAATTGGCGATGTGCTGTTGAGAAACTTGATAGAAAATGCCATTAATATGGACCAAAAGGAAAATTTAGGAAAAAGATCAAAGAGCAGTAAGCGGGTTGATCAAGTAGTAGAGTTGATAAGAAGTTGTGGTATATCCTTTTCTATTTGGGAGAACAAGGTCAAGGATGGGAGGGGTGACTCTATTAAGAATCTTGATTGGACAAGCCCAACTGGAACTGAATTTAAAAAGATTCTGCATCTTCTCCCAGAAAAACTGCGTGTAAGTGAATGTGTTCCAGAAAATGCAAGAGATAGTCTGAGTAAGCTATGGGCGGACTTCTATGCTCTTTATTCTGTCATCAATGCATGGAATCCATCCGAAGAACAAATTGACGGATTCTTTGGCTCTGCACAAAAGTGGGTTTCAGACTTTACATCTTTGCGAGTGTGTCTTGAAGGTTTTGATTTTAAATATGTAACACCATATATGCATATTCTAGTATATCATGTTTCGTTCTTTTTGCGAAAGTACAGAAGTATCAAACAATTTACAGGACAAGGGGTCGAAAAATGCAACGACGACATTAAGATGATTTATCATAGAAAATCAAATAATCACGACTCAACAGCTGAATCTTTACGAGTAAGATTCCGCAAATCCTACATGATAAAAAGTGAACGAATCAAGATAAAGTACAGAAAAATGAACAATCAATTTTGGGTTAACGGTGGTAAGCAGAGAATATTTCAAAGGTACAAACTTAAGTGTATTACAAGTAGTTAATACAGCCGGTAGGAAAGACGGAACTGTTTCAATGTGTTCTCATGTTTAATGTGTATTACAGATTTCTATATTTGAACTTTATTACAGATTTCTATGTTTGAACTTTATTACAGATTTCTATGTTTGAACGTTACAGATCATGCTTCTATGTTTGAACTTTGTTACAGATTTCTATGTTTAAATTTTGTTCACTTTTTCGAATAAATATATAACTATATATATAATTGTTCAAGTCGGGCAGTGTACAACACAATTTATTCAAGTTAACATGATACCAATACAAACAATTTTAGATGTGGTTCACGACCGGTTGATCATCATTGACAATCTATTCAGGAGACTTTAGGCAATGTTGATGAAAGCGCCAAGTATATTGGTCAACATACAGTATCAAAAATTAGCAAAACCATACCGTATAGTTGGAAACCATTACAAGTAAAATATTTTAAAAAATTGGACCTATTGAAATGTTTCAGAAATATGCTCCTTATGGGTCCCTTACAAAATTGTGAAACATTCTTTAGAAATTCTATAAATAGCACAGGGGTTTCCATTCTAATTCTCGTCAAAATGAAAGAGCACTGAGAGAATAAATCTTTCCAAAAAATTAAAAAAATCCCGTGTCGGGCCCCCTGGAAAATAACCCCAATTTGAAAATGTTGCTTTTTTATTTTAATTTGGCCGAAAATCAGTAAATTCAAATCACATAAAATGAGTTTGTCTCAAATGTACGACCTTCAAATTGCCTGCTCATATGCGAACAAATTATGACACCAGGCGTTGTATATCTGCAAATTGTGTAGAAAAATATCAAATAGAGCATTTTTCAACAATTTATAATACATTCTAATGCATGCTTCGCTTCGAATTTTTGATAACATTTGGCCGAAAGATATGCAAAGTGAAATTAGAACTTGTTCTAAAATTAGATTTATGACGTTGTATAAAAATAAATCGTATGCGAACAATTTGTGTCTGAAATACGGATTTGGATTTTTTTTTAAATAAAGTGTTTTTGTTCCATACAATGATAGCACAATGGCGGATTTCTAAGAAATTCAAAATGGCCGCTATGCAAATTAGCATAATACCCTTCATTTTGCCACATGCATTTCGCATGATCTTAATTTAACAGGAAATTAATAGCAGACGATGAATCGACAGTGGTGAATCGAAGTTGAAAAGATCGCTCTTGGAATCAAGTTTAAAAAAAACTTTAATTAAATATTTAGTAGTTAAAAATAACATGGATCGATTGCAAATTCATTAACAATTCAAATGATGTGATTCCTAGGGTTATATTCAATTCAAGGCATTCCTATCATCATTTTTGTCCACCTAGAGCCCCTACATATATTCACTTTACCGCCGCCATTTACCATGGCAACCAGGTGGGGGTTCTGAGACACCATAAATTGAAACTTTGGATGATATTAGGAATGATATAAATAAGTTCTGGGTATGGAAGTTTCTAGACAAAAAATCTAAATAATTTCAAATTTCATTGATTTTTATATGAATAAATAGCCGATTTATCTTGAACAGCATTAACCTACCTGCTTAAGGATTTTCTTACCCCAGGAGTAGATTACCTTAGCCGTTTTTGGCACAACTTTTTGGAATTTTGGGTCCTCAATGCTCTTCAACTTTGTATTTATTTGGCTTTTTCAACTATTTTGATCTGAGCGTCACTGATGAGTCTTATGTAGACGAAATGCGCGTCTGGCGTATAAAATTATAATCCTGGTACTTTTGATAACTTTTTACACCACTGGGTCGATGCCACTGCTGGTGGACGGTTCGTCCCCGAGGGTATCACCAGCCCAGTAGTCAGCACTTCGGTGTTGACATGAATATCAATTATATGGTCCTTTTTGTTATAAATTTCTGTTTACAAAATTTTGAATTTTTCGAAAAACTAAGGATTTTCTTACCCCAGGAGTAGATTACCTTAGCCGTATTTGGCACAACTTTTTGGAATTTTGGGTCCTCAATGCTCTTCAACTTTGTATTTATTTGGCTTTTTCAACTATTTTGATCTGAGCGTCACTGATGAGTCTTATGTAGACGAAACGCGCGTCTGGCGTATAAAATTATAATCCTGGTACTTTTGATAACTTTTTACACCACTGGGTCGATGCCACTGCTGGTGGACGTTTCGTCCCCGAGGGTATCACCAGCCCAGTAGTCAGCACTTCGGTGTTGACATGAATATCAATTATATGGTCCTTTTTGTTATAAATTTTTTGTTTACAAAATTTTGAATTTTTCGAAAAACTAAGGATTTTCTTACCCCAGGAGTAGATTACCTTAGCCGTATTTGGCACAACTTTTTGGAATTTTGGGTCCTCAATGCTCTTCAACTTTGTATTTATTTGGCTTTTTCAACTATTTTGATCTGAGCGTCACTGATGAGTCTTATGTAGACGAAACGCGCGTCTGGCGTATAAAATTATAATCCTGGTACTTTTGATAACTTTTTACACCACTGGGTCGATGCCACTGCTGGTGGACGTTTCGTCCCCGAGGGTATCACCAGCCCAGTAGTCAGCACTTCGGTGTTGACATGAATATCAATTATATGGTCCTTTTTGTTATAAATTTTTTGTTTACAAAATTTTGAATTTTTCGAAAAACTAAGTATTTTCTTACCCCAGGAGTAGATTACCTTAGCCGTATTTGGCATCATTTTTTGGAATTTTGGGTCCTCAATGCTCTTCGACTTTGTATTTATTTGGCTTTTTCAACTATTTTGATCTGAGCGTCACTGATGAGTCTTGTGTAGACGAAACGCGCGTCTGGCGTATAAAATTATAATCCTGGTACTTTTGATAACTTTTTTGTATGGAAACACCTTCTGATTCTAAAAATAGAATGGAAATGGGGAATATGTCAAAGAGACAACAACCCAACCATTCAGCAGAAACAACCATCATTTATTAAAGCATAATTGGGTTTTAAACGAACTAGGTGCGTATCACAGAAATCATCTAAATATGTTTTATTTCTGTTTCAATATATTCTTCCTGAACATAACTCTTCTGAGACCCTTAATTTTGCAGGATTGTAAGTCACCATATGTACTAGTACATGTACTTGATCATATTACTTCTGGTTGTAGTGGTATGACTATGACTATAAATCTATCAACCAAAAATTAAATGCACACAATATACTGACTCAATTAATCAGCCATTTTTAGTGAGAATCTTGGGTAAAACGCATTAGTTTCCCAATCACTAACTAAACTTCTTTTATTTCTAAACATAATTTTTTTTTCAGTACAACTTAAAAGGAAATGTGATTTCAATAGGAGAAACGAAAGTTGTGGAGATGTTCGCTAATACTAAAGAGAAAAAAGAAATAATAATTGCAGATTCCACTGGGAATGTTAAAGTTGCTGTTTTTGAAAACCAGACAGTTATGATTATAACAAAAGGTTGAAAGCAATAAAAAAAAGCTACAAGTCTCAATACAGGTCAATATCAAGTCAGACGTTTTACGTATATCAACACTGAAAGTTGATTTCACAAATCAAGATACAAGATTGTTCGAAATGGCAAGAAGCAGACGCAGGATAATAGCTGTGCTATGGCATCGAATTCAAAGATGCATAGGTCCTGCTGTACAGTGGCCTAGGTATATACGTCGGTTATTCTGGATATATAGATACATGAACGCCGTTGTAAGATATGCAAGCGCAGAATGTAGCATATTAATCTATTGCAATAAACAATCATAATATCTAATAAAATTGGTAGATTTAGCTAACGTAGTCCTTATATTTGTATACAGTAACGTTCGTTAATAGTGGAAAATTGTTTTAAGGTTAAATAAGCTACAATTAATAATTGCTCGCCGGTCCGTTTCTGTGATTACGATTAGATAACGCATGTTCAGATTTGCCAATCTTTTTTATCTTTATTCTGTTCATTTGCCAATCAATCTATCACCAAGGGCAGATACTGAATGCGGTTTTCGTTCATAGTCTTTTTCAAAAATGATGAACGGTTCTTTATATTGGTATGTAATCATTTTAAACGTTTCAAATTTATGAAATTATATTTGTACATCAAGGTTTTTGATACACCAATAACAAAAACTGAAATATATTGAATGTTTACATTTTGTAATTCTTCAAAATTATATCAGAAACGTAAACTTAATTATAAAATAATGAACCTGTTAAGGGGAGAGAATACTCGCATAACTTTTTCGAATTGGCACACAATACAACGGAATGTCACTCTTGCATACAAATGGCACATTAATAGAATTAATTAACTGCGCAATCGTGCTCCACCTTCGATGATGATTCTAAATTATAAATATAACCAAAAGTTGTTAATCTATAGATAGTGAAGACTAATGAAAGCTAAACCACTGTAAACATATTTCTTTGCAATTTTTTAAAACTTCCTCAGGAAACTCATCGAGTCACTTGACTTTCAAAGCTCAAAATTAACGTTTTTACACAATATTTGAATAAATTAGTTAAAGATTATTCGCTTCTCAAAGTGTAAGACGCAATAAAAATCGTATGCTTGCACCATCCTACTGAAATACGGATTTAATTAAGTCCTGAACATTTCCACATTTCTTCGTTTATTTATAGCAAAACCGGTTTAACCAAATCACAAGTACGTGTTAAGATCCGACTAAATACTTATTTCCCGATATGGTCAGGTAAAATTGCTACAGAATGATCTTATTTTTTTAAATGATAAAAACTAAACTACTTATAAATTTCAGATATGATAGATTAAAAGAATATTTCGAATTTAAATAACTGAAAGAGAGTTAAGGAAAGTATAATAGATGTGAATAAACATCGCGTTATAAATAAATGCTTCATTTAACAAACAAAAATACCGTAATAATTGCCGTGACCTCAACTTAGAATAGATGTTTATAACCAAGTTGAACTTAATTTGCAAATCCAAAATAGTTGTTTATTGTTTATAGCCCCAAGTTTGAGTGTTCGGGTCACCAGAGTTAACTCACTTAGGATTTTTGGGTACAAATGTTTTCATTTTCGTTTTGATAATGACTGAAAGAGGAGCGAAAAAAGATGAGACAAAGAAAATTCAGTGTTAGTAAACTTTAATTATAGGAACTTAGGGGATGACATATCGGTATCTGATTTCACTAATCCTTGGACCTTTTATGGCAAAGATGATAAGTTTGTTAACAAATTGGCTAAGGCAAGAAAATCTCCTTCTAGCAGAATATGACTGCATAAAATGTAGTAAGCCATGCAGGATAGGTGACCGCAAGTACAAACAAGGAAGTCAGAGCTTCCGATGCCTACAGAATAAAAACCATGAATACTCGGTTTTTACCTATTCATATTACAGCAAATCCCATACAGACTGTAGGGATGTCTTACAATTTATTAGGGGGTATCTTGACAGAAATTCGTTGCGTTTGTGTTCTGTAAACGCCGGTATTTCTTATGATACAACTGCAGTGTTTTGGGCAAAACAGTTGGGACCACTTTTTACTCGATATGTATTCAATAACATGTTCTCGATGACATTTGATGGAGAGGTTGAATTAGACGAGTCACTCTTTGGTCGAAAACGTAAATATCATAAGGGAAAGGACACCGGATGTAAAGTTTGGATATTTGGAATAGTAGAGAGATCCACCAACCGCTGGATATTGTATCCGGCAGACTGAAGAAATAAGCAAGACGCATGTTAATCCTGGTGCAACAATATTTTCGGACGGTTGGAGAGCATATTTAACTCTAAATGATGAAGGGTTTAGCCATTTCACTGTGTCCCACAAGACAACATTTAGACAGGTATTACTTTAAATGCACATGGCCTATAAATTATTCCACTTACAGTTATCAAAGAAAAAAGTAGTGTTATACGCTATAGATATGAAGATGTTGTATGAGTGCCAATGAGACAACTTTCTGTACAAGTAACAATGTATTTAAAGTTATAGGTCAAAGGGCTACCGGTCAAATTACGGCCTTCAATACGGAGCCTTGGTTCAAACCGAACAGCAAGCTAGAAAAGCATAATTATACACGCTATTATTGTCTATCATTTCGAATCAAGTAATCCCCAAGGGTGACTGGGGTATAGAATATGGTCACTTGGTCTTCTCCCGACCGGCAGTAAAACGCTTGCCGAAGTGGGGCGTCCGTTTTGGCTGTGCGGGATGTATCAAGCTCGCAGTCACGTCCGGTCAGAAGGGGGACGTAAAATCCGATGCCTCGTGTAAAGAGAGTGCCACGCTCTTTGCACGTTTAGAACGCTTTCAACAACTCTTTGAGGGGTCTGTAGGTGGCCGTTGCAAGGGAAAATTTCTGTCCCTATCCAATATACCCTCTTTTCCCGGTGGCAGTCTAAAGTTCTCCGACCATCATCCCAGATGGCCTCTATCGTATCAACCTACCTATTGTATTTATTGTGAACTTGTTCTCGTCCTGAATATGCATGAACTATTTAGCAACAAATTAAACTTTCGGCACATAAGAAAATACGCAAAAAAAAAAAAAAAAATACCAAAAAGTATGATGTTTTCTCTCCTCAGATTTTAAAATACTTGTTAACTGCAATAAAATATTCGGAGAAATGGAAAAGGCGGATTTACTCTGTTTAAACCTTTAAAAAATAATTTAAAATAGAAAGAATTTAAATGCGGAAAATCTAAATGCAAATACAAATGAAGACATTTAACACCGTTAACATAATTTCTAATCGAGTAATGCTATTAAATGACCGACTAAAAAACTGACAGTATAAACATATATTCTCAGGCAAAGGCACTAATTCCTAAAAACTACAAAACATAAAAATTGTTTTCCATTGTGTTTCTAGTACCAACTGCATAAGCACTATTTATTGAACATCTGGCATCTCCTTTCAACCTGACTAAATCACCACCCATGTTGAAACCTAAAAAGAAAATCGTTTATTTCAATTTCCTGAAAAAACTGTTTGTCGACAAGATTAAACAATTCCGACTGATAAAAGAGAGACAAATCCCACATAGAATCTGAAACTCCGTTATCTTTTCTATTCAAGTGAATCGCTTTAATTTCACACTCATTTATAGCACAAATGAATGCAATTTCTCTTTAATAAGCTTGTAAAAACCTACTTCTCGAACGACCATGGTTTATGACCTGCACAGAAACAGCATTATCACAATAAATGCAAATTTTCTTTCCCTTTCGAATCCACACTTTTAAACAAACGATCACAGTCAACAATTCCAAAGAATTGATATGCAAAGTTTGTTCTATAATAAAACTCCGAAAAGCACAGTGGAAATACGAAATACCACCGCATCCGGACAAACATGAGTCACATGAGAAAAACTTATCTGATTCTGTCCATTCTTCCAAACTAAAATGGAAATACCATTAAAAATCAGTAAGAATTCTGACCACCAGAAAATGTCCTTTAGAATTCCTCCGATAATTCGAAACACTGATCATCAGAAACAAATTCTCTCAAAAAATTTAAAATTCTAGAAATGAATATTCTACCTGGTTTGACACAACTGACTATGAAATTTTACTTTCCAATCAACGATCGTACTTCTTTCCTGAACACCTTACTTTTTAACAACCAAGCATTATCCAAAGCCAAAATGTCAGTAAGCCTAGCAGGAATAACTTCTAACGTCATTTTCTACGTATCAAACCAGACACAAAGAAAAGACATCCTGGAACAGGGGGGGAGGGGGCAAGATTTTTCAAGCGATTCCTTTAAACCACAATTGTCTAGCACCTGTTTTAAAATCTGAAACGAATCATCAGCTGTTTCTTGAGAGTCAGCGCCAGCAAAATCGTCCAAATAATTAACACAAAACTTTATAACAATATAAGACACTGCATTTGTGATTCTTTAACAAATATTTGCCGACGATTTCAAACCCATGGGCAATACTCTGTCTACAAAAATATGATTGCACCAAGAAAAACCTACTAAATTGTAATCCTTGGGATCTAGCGGAAAATTCCGTTTAATGTTAATTCTAAAATGACACTATAAAAGTGAAATGTTTTATGTTTAAATCCATAAGAACGAACCTGGTCATATAGTTCTGTCTCTGGTTTCAGAGTTTTCAGATCCGCAATATACAAATTGTGACTATTAGTGGTACCTATAATTTCAGAATCTGAAACTTCCCTACACGTCCATATCACATTAAGAACTTCTAAAAAAAATAAACACACAAATATTAAGATACATCTCTTCTTAATTGTATCTGTTTATTAACTATAGTATTTAGTTGAACATATGATAAATGTATGTGTAAATATTATTAAATATGTTTTAAGAAGTTTAGCATTAAAAAAAAATAAAAAATGAAAATATCAGTATAAAAACGTTAAAAATTGAATAAGAATGCGAAGTCATATGTTATAGGACTATGTTCATACAAGCCATGACTACACCATTTTTGTACTGATTTGGGAGTATATAGATATTATGATTTTTTCTTGTTTTTAAAGGCTTTGGGGAGGTCTGACGAGAATACTACAATGTTTTATGGCATAACAACCCCCTTTTCTTTAAACAATGCATGTTCATACTTTCTTGTCAGCTTAACTACTAGTAATTAAATAACTGATCAATCTTAAAAGAAATTAAAAAAACAAACTAATAAATTTAAAAGAGGAATCATGTGAACTATACAATATCAGATTGCAATACATTTTTTTGTGTTGATTATAATGTTTTAAATCCATTTCTGGTACTTTTGATTTTCAGATGTTTTCTTATGATTGATGCGAACATAAATTTTACATCCTGCATACTTTAAAATCGCGAGGGCGGATTCAGTCAATTTTAGGAGGAAGTGAATAAGGTATACCCGGAAATACCAACAACATAGCGAGATTGTTTCCAGAGTCATGGAATGCGAGTTAGTGGTAGAAGGTGGAGATGATTGATTGATTGTTGGTTGCTTTACGCCACATTAACACAAAAAGGCTATATCGCGGCGAGAGCTTATTCAAATATCAAAATAATATGGTGGAGATGAAATCGATGTATACGAAATGAGTTTCTTTTAGTTTGTCAATAACATGTTTTATTTTATGACAATACCGTTTATAATTATAATGAATATAATTATCATGATGAGAACAACTTGATTGTAGCAAACGATTGTTTTCATCCTTCCTTAAATATTCAGCTCAATGGTTAGATATTTTCCATCATTATCTTCTGCATTTTCAAGGGTTGTATTTCATCATCTGGTAGAAGTACACCATCCTCTTCATTACTATGGCTCTCACAATCCTAGACGTATTCTCTGTATTCACTCAATACTAATTTCTGGCAACAGTTTCTTCTTCTAAGAATGTTGCTTCTGGCTCTGAACTGGTAATTACTTTCAAATTTCTCTTTATTGGGTCTATATATATATGTTTGCCTTGCTGCCTTTAAGCTTTTGTAATGATTCATTTACAGTTGATGCTTTGGAGTCCTCTGCAGTTGCTAGCGCACTGAAGAAGTTCCAAGTTTTTATTATATACCAGCTGTGGAAATTAATGAACATAACTAACAAAGTGGAACATGGCTATATACTGCAAAAACAAGGTGACTGGCCATTCTTTTGCATAGAAGTGGTATGATTTCCATCAAGACTTGTATCTATCGCATGACATCAACCCTTGTTATTTAATGTCTCTGCTTCCGTGTTATTTGAAATTTTTTGTTGCAAAACAATGACATGAGACTACAATATTTATCTTGTTGTCGGGAATTAACAGCTTGACACTGGTATCAACAGATGATTGACATATAAGCCCCTCCTAAATGCCTATATATTTAGATTAATTACCATGTGCTTTTATTTACAGAAGTTCATTATCAATTTACTCCCTCTTGTGATGTGATGATGACTTTGGGACTTTTACAAACTGTGCAGAATAATACTTACTTCAAAATTATGTGATGAAAAACATATCAGTAAAAAATCATTGTTAGACTAGTGCTACCTTAATAAAGGACCCTCAAAATTAAAGATGTGTGACATCATACATAACGATCTGCTGTTATTTATGTTTTATTGTCATTTTGTTTATTTTCTTTGGTTACATCTTCTAAAATCAGACTCGGACTTCTCTTGACCAGAATTTTAATGTGCGTATTGTAATGCGTTTACTTTTCTACATTGGCTAAATATATAGGGGGTTCATATCTCTTAAACATGTTTAATCAGGAGCATATGGCCTTTGTTTGTCTTGTATAGTTTCTTGTGTACAATTAGGACTTTAGTATGACATTCATTGTCACTGAACAAGTATATATATATTTGTTAAGTAAATTAACTTAATCTATGTTTTAAAGCTTGTCCATACACTTGTCTTATTTGGCTCCTTTATATGCTTTTCGTATACTCTTCATATGCCTGGCGTGCAACTTCGCTAATTTTTAGGTTCTTTGGTTGTGTGGGGTTCTGGACCTCGCCCTTGGCTACAGGGATAGCCTGTGTCCTGTGGTCTTTTAAGACATTTTGAAAATTAAGTTAAATCCATTTACTTTCAATTCCTCACTTTCTCTTTTGCAGGTTTCAAATAAAATATTAATATCACTTTTAATATTATTTGAAAAGAAGGGATAATCCATCATGTCCCCAAGGCAATGACCATTCCATGATGAAATAAAAAGCTGTTTTTCCTAGATACCATAAAATTGATATATTTATATAAAAAACATTATTTTGGTCTGAGTCAACTTCATCTTGAGATAAGAACTATAATATTGTTTATTTCATAACTTGCCTTTGGGGATTTATAGTGCAAAAATGCATAACATTATACATGCATATTATATACATTCGTAATTTGGTTAATTGTTAAGGTTAAATTTAAGTTTACAAGTATGTGTTTATGCACAACTCTTATGAGGGGTCCGTAGGTGGCCTGTTGCAAGACGGAATTTCTGTCCCCATCCAAGATACCCTCTTTTCCAGTAGCAGTCCAAGTTTCCCCGACCATCATCCCAGATGGCCTCTATCGTATCAATCTACCTATTGTTTTTATTGTGAACTTGTTCTCGTCCTGAATATGCAAGGACTTTTTGCCACTGGACGTTAAGCAATCAACAATCGATCAATCAATGTATTTATGTATGTGCTTATAACTTTCATTTCGTATCTAGTGAATCATCTTTTGGAAATGAGTACATGCAGGCAAGCAGCGAAAGCGAAGAGTCGGAAAAAAAGTAAAACATTTATAATTTCTGAGCAATCTGTTGATGCACCCATTGGAAGGGAGAGGCCATTAACGCGTGAACCCTTTCAATGGGGAAGGACACAAAAGCAAACAAAAAGGTTACTTTAAAAAAATAGGAATATACGAGTGAAATTGGACGAGTCGAATATCAAATTTGCCTGTAAAAACATTACGAATCAATGCCATGCATGTGGAAAAGCAATCTAATTCATGCATGAAGATTAAAAAAAAAATTATTGTTACTTGTAAATATATTAAAATACAATGAAAGACATGTGGCTTAAAGTATAAAATTTGGCAACTCAACATTCAAATAACTGTCAGAAGAGTATGGGCATAAAACCTGCAACAAACAAACAATTTTTGGTTTATAAAATATGAATACTGTGTAAGTATCAATAGTGACATGGGCTTCTTTAAAACCACAAAATTTAAAACCCATCAAACTGTATAGTTTTAGTTTGATTTGTACAATATTTTAATTGGAATTGAAATATTCCACAAACTCCTATTTTTCCTGAAACCATGAAATTGGTGCCCATGAATTAAAGTACCTTCACAGTATGACACATGTAACAGTCTTCGAAATTAGAACGAAGTAGGTTAATTATTCAAATAAAAGATTTCAAAAATCATGAAATTTTCCTGCTACATTTTTAAGCTACAAGCAGTCATCTTTGTGCTAATTTCGTAGACTGATATAAAACAACATAAATAAATAAGAAAAAAAAACCATTTGCAGCTGTCACCTGAGCCTTTGCAAATAATTTGAAAAGGGTTCAAAAAGATGCAGTTCCTCATTAAAGACCAAACAGCCTATTGTTTATGTCAACTAACGCAACTTGGTAGTGACATAAAAGTTCTATGACGTTGTTTCTAGCAATGAGAAAACGTCAAATTATAACGTCCTATTTCTCGTTTTTCACGCCGGAATTCCAACATGGTGTACGCTTTTTAAAAATACGTCTCCCAAGAAAAGAGGAATTAAGCGTTGCGCTGATATCTTGTGGAAATTTAACACAAATAGACACAAAAGATACTACACTATATTTAACCTTCGTTTTAATAAAAATAATAAAATATGAATTTTGATCACGACTTTTTTGCGCCGATCTCATTTTTTTTTATTCTTTCACATGCGCATAGATTTTGTCTTATATTTGCGCCGATCTGCATCTCATTTTTTTTATTCTTTCACATGCGCATAGATTTTGTCTTATATTTGCGCGGATCTGCATTTCATTTGTTTTTATTATTTCACTTGTGTAGATTTTGTCTTTCATTTGCGCCGATTGTGTACGGATTACCGGGGTGAAAATTATTTTTATGTCCAGTTTATGTTTTCTGATCTGTGCGTTCGTCTGTCCGTCCCGCTTCATGTTAAAGTTTTTGGTCAAGGTAGTTTTTGATGAAGTTGAAGTCCTGCATGTCAACTTAAAACTTAGTACACATGTTTCCTATGATTTGATCCTTCTAATTTCAATGTCATTTTTTCAAAAATATCAAAAATTGAGTATTCAGAAGGTCAGGCCGATAAAAAATTATTTCTAGAAGTTTTGACATACTTGCAACGTATGCATGTAACTGATATCTGGATGATTCTCGTAAAATAATGTCCGAACTGACAATGAAGTTAAAATTTATTTATACTGCTTGTTTGGCAAAATCTCATAATAAAAATTAAATTATGATAAAGGGTCATTGTCGTTTGTCATTTGTTTCATTTCAAATTGTCTTGAGAAGAAATGATAAACATTTCGGCTGATCTGACTGAAACTTACAGCTAATTTCCTAATGTATGTAGATCAACACTTTGGTTTGTTTGTATATTTTGTATAATTTTATTTTGATAATGTCCAATGGAATTTAAATATCATATATACAGGTTTACATACCTATATATGAAGATGTCAATCTTAATTACAAAGCTTGAACAAACATTCATACAAACAAAGCAAGGAAGCCAACCAAAGTTGTACCCTACTTGCATTCGGAAATTAGCTGTAAGGCAAAACATATTAATCAAATTAATACTCAGCAAATATGATTTAAATCAAAATGGTCGGTGTTTAAAACTTAATTGTTGTAAATTTAACTTATGACCAAAAAAAATTGCTCCAAGAATAATATACAACAAAAAATATCTCCCTTTCATTTAGCTACGACTATGAGCGAAAAGATTGAAAACAAATTTCGATTTTCAATGCCGGCAACAACCTTAGTGTCTTTGTTTTATTTTAATTTCCAAAATTAGCAATTTAGATTTATAATATTTTATCCTGTTGGAGAAATCTTACTTTGTAATTTTCAACAGTAAATTATTTTTAAATTAAAAACTTTTTGTATTTTATATTTACTGTCTAGTTTATTCAAAACACGTGAGGTAGTAATAACAGGGATTGTATTTTATGATAGATGTATAAAGTTTTAGAATCAAAATCTTAAATTCATAAATTATACCTATAATTTTAATTTCCTTACATCTTAAAAGAGGGACGAAAGATAAATATTCAGAAATAATGAATTCACAAACTAGATGGAATAACTTTTATACGTTCATCTTAGTCAGGAAAATATAATGGTGTCCATGCTTTTGTATGTCCATCTGTCAACAGTAGCAAATGAGTTCGTTACGGCAAACTTCTGAAATTAACGCGAAAAAAAAAAAAACCACACACATCTAGTCTGATATAGTCAAATACTCTGTAGTTAGCCAGTGCCATCTTTCATTTCTTTTTTTATTTTCAATAATTTTGTTAATGAGGGGCAGAGGACAAAAACAGACTTTCTAACAAAAGCGGCGTGAAATGTAATTTCAAACAATTGTCCATTCCGACGGATGGTGCATGTTTCTGAACGTTAATATTGTGCGGAAACAACATCATAAGATCTAATACTGACACATGCATAATCTCTTGTATTACCGGATAATAAAGTAGGTGAATTAAATTGTTATTCTTGCAAATTTAAATGTGGGTTTCAAACATTCAATTTGCGATTTTTTTCAAATAGTGCGCCAGCAAGGAAAGTTTTGTACTATGACGTCAGATGCAATGTTCTGAAGAAAGACAACTCTTTTCTTCAAAACTAAAGAGAAAAAAACATGAAAATTACTCATAACTTTTTTGAAAGGTTGGTGACATACACTTTTTTTTTGGCTTTATTTTCAAAAGTGCACATGGCACTTTCCTTCTTGAAATTATTATAAAGAAATCACTGGTAGATATTTTTTAATACTGGAAACGTTTTTAATTTTTACGTTTTATTTTTGGCGGGAATGAAATAAATCATATTTTTAAAGATCAAAACAATATGAGTCTTAAACTCTTGAACCTGTATTAGCTAGATACAAATCTACTGTTTAACGTGAAACAAGAATTATGCTTGTAGGTTTGATATAAAGTATTTTTTTGAGAGTTTATATAACAAGCAAATATTATGTAAATATTCGGGAAAACACGAAACTGAGGTTGCTATAGCGACAAAACTAAGTCGGTGACCCCCAATTTTGTTCATCATATTTTGTTCCTCAAATCATTAAATACCTTCACAAAAAATTTTAAGGAAAAATCACTGGTAGAAATGAATAGGCTGTTTGGTCTTTAACGAATAGTTTTTCTCATTGCGATATCAAGCTTGGAGTATCTTGGATGGATTCCCCAAGAGTGACTGGGGAATAGAAATATAGTCACTTGGTCTTCTCCCGACTGGCAGTAAAACGCTTACCGAAGTGGGGCGTCCGTTTGGCTGTGCGGGATGTATCAAGTTCGCAGTCGCGTCCGGTCAGATTGGGGACGTTAAGAACCCTTGCAACAACTCTTTTGAGGGGTCCGTAGGTGGCCTGTTGCAAGGCAAAATTTCTGTCCTATCCAATATACCTTCATTTTCCAGTGGCAGTTCAAATTTCTCCGACCATGCATATCCTGGGTTCATTTAATTTGCATTAATATAAACATTAAAACGTTAAATCCCGCTGCAAATGTTTGCACCTGTTCTAAGTCAGGAATCTGATGTACAGTAGATGTATATGTCATCATTTAGGCCTTATGGCCTTCAACAATGATAAAAACACATTCTGCCACATTGTCTTCTCTAAAAGGGCGCCAAATCATAATATTAATAAACCTATTGAAGGAGAAAACTAATGGCCTTACTTATGTGAGAAAAAAAGTGAATGAACAAACAAACAAACAAACAGCAACAAACAACAAGTGCTCAATTAAATATTACAGACACATACATAGTCGGGGGTACTACATGTACATAAGTTTATTTTATTTACATGAAGAAGTAAAAAAAATACACATATAACACGTATAAGTTAATAGATTGATTGATTGATTGTTGGTTGCTTAACGTCCAGTGGCAAATATTTCATGCATATTCAGGACGAGAACAAGTTCACAATAAATACAATAGGTAGGTTGATACAATAGAGGCCACCTGGGATGATGGTCGGAGAAATTTAGACTGCCACCGGAAAAAGAGGGTATATTGGATAGGAACAGAAATTTTGCCTTGCAACAGGCCACCTACGGACCCCTCAGAGAGTTGTTGCAAGGGTTCTTAACGTGCAAAGAGCGTGGCACTCTCTCTACACGAGGCATCGGATTTAACGTCCCCCTTCTGACCCCTTCTGACCGGACGTGACTGCGAACTTGATACATCCCGCACAGCCAAACGGACGCCCCACTTCGGCAAGCGTTTTACTGCCGGTCGGGAGAAGACCAAGTGACCATATTTCTATACCCCAGTCACCCTTGGGGATATAAGTTAATAGATAATGTTTGATTAATCTAGCCTTAACTTTCTGAAAAATTTACTTCTATTTACAAGTAAACCATGTAAATATTTCTTTCAATCCTAAAAAAATCCTCAAGTTTTGAGATGTGAATCATTTAAGTTCAATGTTTCATGTCTAATTATATAAATCCATCAAAGAAACTGATTGAGCAAAGATCTTGTTTATTTGTGCAAGGCCTTCAAAAATTGCTCCTTTGAGGCTTGTAAATGAGCAGTGTTGTGAAGATAACAGACAAATGGGATTTTCATTGTCTATGAAATTACACTTAAATTAAAATGATTGGTAAAGACATCTGCAGAGAGTACACAATTTAAATTTCAATTAGAGCAAAGAAATCTCAAGAATACAAGAAAGTAAAAAGGATGATTTTTTTTTACTTATACATTTGTACAAGTAAAACAAGTACAATGTAAAACATTCTGAATGTGTAAGGGACATAACTATGCCAATTTTTTGGTTAACCTATACAAGTAAATACGATTCACTTGTATAAGTATTCTACAAATTCACTTTTTTTCCATTCTTCAAGAATTGCAATACAATAATTAATGTACTTAATATAAATCATGATAATTTCTGAATTCAAAATGAGGTGTCTGTATATATTATTTCTCTTATTCTATGGAAATTATCCCTTTCCGAACCCATTGTATAAAAACATTTAATCAACGTGTGATCTCAAAAGATCATTGGATGATTTTGAGGGTCATGACCTTTTTAGCTAACTGGATGAATCAAAATATGATAACAGGTGTTAATGAAATTGACAACTTCGTGCAATGTGAAAGGCACTCAAAGGGGATTTTCGGTTAACAAAAAAAGTAAATGTCTTTTTAATCATTAGAGAAACAGATTCTTACATAGTAACTCGTTGTATTATCGAGGCGGCTCGGAATTTAACTATCTTGATTGGAAAAATCCGATAATCCACTGGTATCAATGTAAGAATCTATATATACATGTAAGTACCAGCAATAATATTTATTTACACAGACCTGACAGATACGCCTATAATCATGATAATAATAATATACTGAACTTGCTACATGTAGCTAAAATTTCTTGTGGATTACTGATATTGGTCATGTTGATATTGAAGTATTCCTGTCATTGTTCACATTTGGAAAAGGAGATACAAAATAATGAAGTTCAACATAATATTTAAATATTTATTACATAGTGCGCCTTATAAAAATGTGTTTGGAAAATTTATTTTTTGTTCAATTGATGAATGAAGACATTTCTACTGGTAAAATAGGACGAGAATTATTTTGTTAGCATTTTAACAGTACTTTTTTTAAGAAGTATGTTTGCACTAACTTTTGATTACTTTTCTCATATTGAAAATTTCATTTGATATATACATTGTACTTGTATTATATTTGCATTTTCATATTTCAGGGATGAAGACCTGCAGTCAGACACCAGTTAAAAGTTACTTATAACTCATCATGGCCATTATGGAAGATCTGATTAAAATTTGTTTAGAAAGCCACCAAATATGTCCATGAAAAATAGAAAAATGACAGCAATTCTACATAATGCACCGTACTAATTAGAAGCATTGACTGTTTCAAAACCAAATGAATTGGAATTTAGTGTATTGATGCTGAAAGAGAGAGGAATATTATTTATTGGACAATTTAACTTCTTTTTCATCATTATTGAAGTTGATGTATACCATCTTAAAGAGTTTTTACTTCAGTTAAAAGGAATACCAAATATACATAATAAAGGCAGTTTGAAGATTTGTGAATATTCTTAAAATGGGAGTTTCAAAAAGGATTTCAGTTAAAATATTGTATTTCACGGATGTCAGAAATGTAATTTATGTATCTTTCATGAAATGTTTTAAAAAATCTGCAATATCTAACCAAGACGAGTGAGAGATCTACAGATAGACATGATATTCAGTTGAACTGTAAACATGGTAAAGGGGAATTTTGAAATATTCATTTATAAGACTTCTATGAGCATGATGAGTGTTTTGTTATTTTTATGGCAATTACAGGAAACCGATGTAAAATTAAAAGTAATTCAATATAGATATTAATCCTACCAGAAAACCTACAGATATCATATGTACATTTCAGACATATATATATATACAAATTACATCATGTACATTGTACATGTACAAATGTAAGCATGCAATTCACTGATGCACCACCTATGTAGTTACATGTACATGTAATTATAAAAGTAAGAATATGACATACATGACATATGATTGCCAATGAAACAACTCTCAATCGGAGAACAACTAGTCATATACATGTTTTAGCCACCAGAGAACAAGAAAATCATATTTTGTCATGGTTTATATTTTAATCTCATTTCATAACACAGACTATACAGGTTTACAAAATGTTCAAAAGCATTATAAAGTGTTTTGATTGCAGTTGTTGGTCATATTGATGATGGCCTTCAATAATGAGCAAGACCTCTGTACAAATGTACAAATGTAACATCCACAGAATGTTTGAACCAAAAAATGTTGGATATTTTTCTTTGCTTGCATTTATCATGTAGCTGCTCTTTTGTACATATGTACATTTACATACATGTTCATATGCATTTAATTTTCTACTGGTATACATGGTATACTTGGAAACTTGTGATTGAATATTTCCACAGTATAAAAAATTCTTATATCTAGCAAGATTAGCAAATGATGTTAGATATACATGTACCGTATTATATTACCATATGCATACATAAAACATTTTACATGTACATTTGTATGGCAATGAGACAGCATTCCCAACACACAGACAGAAATTACTTTCTATATATTATAAATTTTAATGTATCATACATGTAATTATGTAGTACAGCTAGAATGTGATTAAAAAAAAGATGATATGGTATAATTGCCAATGAAGGTTTGATTAACAATTAAGTTGTGTTATTTTTTTGTGATTGGGTCCGGTAAAGATTAACCCATGATTTTTGGTAGGCAGTACATTGTAGTTCTATAAGCGTTAATATGGTTAACACGTACATGTATACATTGTATCATTTTATGAGTTTCCGTCTGACTATTTTGTCCTTTCCCCTATATCATAGAAATCCATTCATTCTGATTGATCTGACACTTCGGGATTGTGGTTATGTATAAATTATATTAAGTTAGTTATTTCTGCATTTAGATGTATATTCTGGTACATAAAATTTCTTCTATTAGAACAGAAAAGAAATACCATTTCAGTTGACTCCAATCTCAGCAGGTGATAGGAAATCAGTTTTCTGATTTTAACATCTTTAAGATGAACATGATAAACCTGAATTAAAATATTATGGCACTTAATAATGAAAACACAATTGATTGATTGTGCTGAATGTCACATAAGCACATACAACTATTTCTTTGCTGTCCATTTGTTTTGGTGGACACTTTGCACGGAAGGCAGGAATTTAATATGAAATGAGCAGCAGTAAAAAATAGGTCACTATTTCCAACTTCATGATAGAATTGTATTCTTTGATGTCTTTTGAGGTTGGGAAATTAAGATTATATATTTACAAGGCTGCAGATTGAATCATAGGTACACTGTGCATGTACCTACATCTGAAACAAATCAGATGAGATTAAAATAAGTCATATACAATGTATGCATCTGAAATAATTTTTCAAACTGGTATTTCGCTTTATATATATATATACATGTACTAGTGGAAGCATAAATTATAGAGCACAAAGTTGTTTTTTTAAATTTGGGATACTCAATGTCTTATATTTTGATCTTTACTCCAAAAGGTAGTTTGTGCAAATATTGAAACTCACATTCTATGAAAAAAGGAATTATATCCCCCATGTTAATGCTGGTGTACAAATTTTAAAATGTATGCCTTTGAATTACAAACATAATAAACTCAGTAAAAGTAGGGCAGAATAATTTTACCAAGTAACTGTAAGGATATTAGAATAAGTCAAATACTGCTCCAGATTGGTCGAAGGGAATATTCTGTGTAATAAGACGCAGGAAATAACTATGGAGTCTGACATAATAAAAAAAAAGCAAGCCATACAAAAAAACTGGCATAGCAGGTGGTGAAAATAGATGCAAAAGAATCACCAGAATGAATCTTAAAGTTACAAATCATGATTTACAATTGATACCAGTCACACTTGATAAGCAGGAGAAATTCAACAAATAGAATCTGATCTATTGATGTGATGCAGGTAGGAGTTAAGTATATTACCAATGACACACCCAACTTCTTTATAAATGCAGCTTTTTTCATTAAAATGTTAATGATTCACAATACACAAACACAAGAAGAGACCTAGTAGGCTTATCTATTAAAATTTATATAATGAACGTTTACTTGCAGAACGAGAACTATACAAGCACACGAGATGCCATTCCGGATTTGAACCCCCAAAAAAAAGGGGGGGGGGGAAGGCTGCAGGCCCCAACACTACATGCATGTAACCCACGTATGGGGTGTATAATAATGACATTGTAGGCTTATCTATTAAATTAATTTATATATTGAACTTTGACTTGTAGAACAAGAACTATACAAGCACCCGAGATGCGATTCCGCATTTGAACAAAAAAGGGTGAAAGGCTGCATGCCAACACTACATGCATGTAACCCACGTTTGGGGTGTATAATAATGACCTGAATAATTATGCTTTTTTGCCTTCAATAATTTAAATAGCAATTAGAGAATAGTTGTTTCAAACTTCGCACAAACATATTATTAAATGAAACACCGATGAAAACAAAATATACACGTAGTTTTCCCGTCAGCCGATCCGACTACTAGAGGGTCTTTCAAACGCTTTTTTCGTGCATTTAAGGGCGATTATGCTACTACATGTTAGAATAATTGAAAAGTGCAGGTGCAAGAGCTATACCAACCCACTTCATTCTGGTATTGGTAGAAAGGCCACATTTCAAACTTTTCGTAAAGTGCTGCTACTAGTTATATAGCGTTCGTGTAAAAGAAATTTCACAACCCGAAGTGCCAAAAAATCAATAAATCGATTAAATTCTCCATGTTTTATTGTTTTTTAATTACAAAACCTCTAATGAAAATTAAGTGGCAGCACTTTTCCAGTAAAACAAGTTATCCTGATTACAACGAGCCCAAAATCGGGGCGATCCGATTTCATCTTGCACCTGCACTTTTGACTTTTTTGGGAAATGTCTTTACTTTCAGTTTGAAGTCACGTGACACTAGTGTATTTATATTTTTCTAAAAATAAAAGTTTGTAATATAAATAAGAATAGACCCTTTTTCCCCCGATTACTCATATGACGTGTATTTTGGCTTTTGGTCAGAGAAAACTCACTGTTCAATATGATTTTCTTATGTATAAAAATGGAAATTTTCTTGAAACGACCTTAACACCCCTGCGTAGTAATCATGCTTATATTTAATTAAGGTGTAATATGATATGAGCATGTACAAATGTATATATCACATACATATTTGCATACAAACATATTACATTTGTTTTTACAGTAATACATGTGTATATATACAATTTATTTGAAAATACGAAAATGTGGTATGATTGTCAATGAACATATTTACATGTCATGCATGTACAAAATGTACATTGAATAAACAGGTTCTGTATTTCCATGTCAATACATAGTTGTGTGTAAAAATTTTAATTTCATTCAGATACATCATGTACATACATGAATGCTTAATATGTTTATAATTTGTACCTTACATGTACATATTGGTGTATAACAAATGCATGTAATTATTTAGGGCACATTCAAGTTTTGAGTTGTATCCGTGAACATTTTTCAAAGTATTAATAATTTGAGACTGCTTTGGTGATGCATACATGTATCAGCCAGTTGATACATTATAAACCTATGGCAAATACCACATTTGCATTCCCTGTTGAATTGCATTAAAAAAAAAAAACACACAAATAACTTATACATTTATTAACAATTAAAGCTGTATACATGCATGACATGTATACTATTTGTGGTTAATTGTACATTATTGAATATCTCATTTGTCCAAAAATATCACTTGGTGTAAATTAACCAATTATCAGAATTGAAGAACAGACGCCATTGAAGCCTTGATTTGTATTTCAGTACAACAAATAACAAACACTGATTTTGTTTGGATATTGAATTGTCATGGCAATATTTAATTTAACTTCATTCATAAAACAACAACAACTGTTACAACAACAGCACATTGAATGAAAGTTGAAAATTTTTCGAATAAATAATTTGATTCTGAGTACCCCATAGGCAGGGTTTCCGCTGGCGGTCGCCATTTTCGCAATTTGCGAAAAAATAATAACTATGGCGATTAAAATTCGCCATTGGCGAAAGAATTTGGCGAAAGAAATATATATAACGATTTATTTTCAGCCATCTTGTTTATTTACTTTTATCGGGTTTCTCTGACTTTACCCATCAGACAATACTCGGAATTCACCTTGAACTCGTTAAGATTTTGACAGAAAATCAATAATCAGCTGATTGCATTCATAGCTATTGACATCAAAGGACTAATTAATAAAGGTGTTGATTTTATGATATGACAAAATGATATGGTTAAATGGCTTCTGTCACATGTCACAAAAGGGATTTATTAACAACTTTGCGACGCACGTGTTTGAGGCAAAATTTACACTTCCTCTCCTTTTAATGATAGTCCAGAAAAGAAAATTGTTGTTATGACGAAAAATGTTCAAAAGCAAGAAAGGTCTCTGATTTAAAACTTTGTCATTTAACTTTCATATAGATCATTGATTTGAGTGGGTACTTCAAAGTCGTTTCAGCTGGAAAAAAAGGAAAATTTTAAAAGAAAAATATATGTGTGTTTATACTTGGCGAAAAAATATATTGTTTTGGCGAAAGAGGTGGCGAAAAAAATAATTGACCAGGGGAAACCCTGCCCATAGGCAATGATTTATCTATGAATTAATATTCATCGAGTTTAAACCCTAATAGATCAAAGTCCCCTGGATAAATTTTTAACAATCTGAAGGCGGATTTAATGTCCTTTTTTTCAATTTCAACATTTGAACCCAATCTTTTAATCATGACTCATATCAATGTCAAAAGACGAATACTTTACTGTAGTAAATTTTTCATCAATAAAGTCGTTTACACTAAAATTTGACGGAAAAGATAATGCGTAATCAATCTATATCCACCCGTTTTTTTAGGAAGTACACCTATAGGCGAACACCTTAGATTAGATATAGGTCTATTAAAAAAAGGACCAGCTATGCGACCATTTTTTACTTCACTCGTGACTTTTTCCCATGCCACCCCAGGATTTTGGATGACTGAATGTAATTTTTTTTATTCAATCCTACATCGGGGTCCAAAATAATTCAACCTAAAACCTTCAGAAAATCCCTTGCATAATATCATTGCATCATGTTGATTTGGGTAATTAAAAAGAAGTTTATTTCATTCTGTGATATTTATTATTTATCGGAGTAAAGCCAAGACACCATATGTCCAACGGATTAATTAAAGATTCTGAAAAATATAAAATTTAATTGTTTAATGTTTGTGGTGCGGCTATTCGAAGGGCAGGGAATCGGCTTCCCCGAGGTGTAAATCCTTTATTCGAATTTGCTCCTCTTTGAAAATGTGTTTGACTTCTAGGTGCAAAATTTCTAGCAACTCTTGTTGAATTTTGATATGTGTCCGGGCTGAATTTTGAGAACGGGCATATGCCTGGTTGCTATTTACTTGTTGACAGCCAGCGAAAAGGTGGGCCATTCCGCATTTCATACATAAATGGGTGTAAAAACAATTTTGACAATTACAAGCTCCCTTAAATTATAATCATAGCATGGTCGATTACCTACACTTGTCTGTTGAATTGTATTACCCTCCGGTTCCCCATTAGCTATGACGGTGTACCATAAAATGCCATCAATGGAAGACCAAGATCTTGTATGATTATTTGCCATTCTTAATCGAAATTACTGGTCATAACAATAAATCTTCTCAAAAGACACTTGTGTACCTCTAATGATTGACATATAAGTGGTCAATTCACAGCTAAATTTGGAAAACGTTGAATAAATTTTATCATATAATTTATAAATGCATCAGTCCATGACTCAATGTTTTGAATAGATTTAACTTTGCTGTTTTTGTTTGATGTAATTACAAGTGAACCAGCTGCAATATCATAACTTATAACATTCTGAGGTCTGTCAACTTGACTCATAAAATTTTGATAAAGAAATGACAAATCTATAAATTCTCTATTCCATATTTTTTCTTTCAAATTTTGAGATACGTAAACATCACATTCTGACTGATTAGGTATAAGCATAGGATCATTATTTATCTCCCCATTTTGATTAGGCATTGGCACAGGAGCTGGTATGTCAACTTCCGCAAATGGCGCTTGTACGTTCATTGCTGGTGTTACGGGACCCTGCAAGGCAGGTTGTCTTTCAATTTGCAAAGGAGCCTGGATTTGTAGAGGAAGAGGTGCTTGTACTTGTACTTCACCAACAATTGCCCCAACATCTTGATTTATTGGTGCAGCAACTGCACGGTTTCTCCTTCCGCGTCGTCTCTGGTGGTTGCGCTTCAACAACGGGCACTCGTGCGCGCCCATTCCCATTTCTTCGTCGACCAATTTTAGGCATTTGTATAAACGATATAGGTTAAAAATTGATGTACTTACTGATATCACATAGCTAGTATTCTGTCTTTTAATTTGATTTATTTTTGTAACAGTTTCAATGCATCGACTTCAATATCAATTTTTATTCATATCTATCAACTCAATCATTTGAGCTTAAATCAATAAATTAATTCCTTTGATTGTCTCTTATCTAATTTTTTTTTTTTTTACCGGTACATGTATTTCACGAATTGTGATATGTAAAATATGTAATTTATTTCTGATTTATTTAACATGTAAACATGCACCTAACTGTCTCTACGAATTATAACAGGTATTCTTTAACATATTGAAAACAACATGTTATTAATTTCTTGCGTCCGAAGCGCTTTTCTGAATTTACCTTCATCAGGAACGCTCAAAGCCAAACATTTGAAATCCGAAGATGTATAAGTACCGAAACCGTTGAAGAGCTGTATGTATAAAAATACTTAAAATAATAGCCAAATTCATCTACAGCCAACTTTGCCTGAGGGAGTTGAAACCTTAGTTTCTTAATAATTTATAAATTTATAAACGGACAATTTTAGTAGTTTGTTAAAAGATGTCAGTACCGAAATACTGACTACCGAGCTGATGATATCCTCGGGGACTGTAACATGCTGCATCAATGATAAAATAAACTGTGAAATTAAACATGTTTAGGCAATGCATGTACTAATAAAAAATATTCATTTAAAATTTCAATACAACGTGGCTCAACCGCATATTTAATTCGACGAAGTAATAAGTTAATTTAATTATTACAAAAAAAAATATAAATACAATCTTTAAATCCGAATTAGATTTAAAAGATGAATTCTTAAATAAACTTATTAAAACAATACTTATCTTGATAGTGTATGTAGAATATTTCTCTTAATTTTTTTAAGGTCCTCTCAGTTCGGTTTTAAAGGTAAAAGACACTGTTAAATTGCACGGACTTTTACTACTCGGCTGTCACATGCTCAAATTAGCATAATAAGAGTAAAGGACGACTCAATTTGTCGAGTCTCAATACATGCATATATGTTAGTTCAATAAATTAATTTAATTTTCATTTAATTAAATTCTATTATTTTTCATTATTTTGATTGTTACACATTATGTTGCAGGTCAACCACCACTTTCATTTGAAGGAAGCATGCATTACAGCTTTGAATATGCACAGCAAGTACACTTTCCACACTATGCACAACAAGTTGGTCCATTGTTTTTCAAAACTCCAAGGAAATGTCAATGTTTTGGTGTCTGTGCAGAAGGTTCAGGTAAATATTATTCTACATTTATGCTTTTATATTCCTTAGTGAATACATGTTAGTACAATACAGTCAGCAGATGTTAAAAATATAGACTTTAATGTACTGTATGTGTTGTTTGTACTTTTAAAGACATGCATCTTATGATTTTTTTTGTGTATATAATTTAAGAGTGGGACAACTCTTCACAAGAGACCAAATGACACAGAAATTAACATTGTGTAAACATAATGTGATGCAAAGGGCTTGATGTTTCATTCACATATGCATCTCATTTGTTTTAAACAAAGAAGATTAAGAATAGGGAATGGTCAAACTTGGTCAAACTTGTAAGAACATGTTTTGCAAGTTGCCATCTTAGTGTTCGCTGGTACAATTCTGGCAAACAAACTTGATATTTAATTTACGTTTTGTTCTCTTTTTTTTAGGTTAAATGGAGACATTATTCAGCAGAAACCTTACAGGAAATAGCCAAATCGGTTACAGATTCCTCAAGGAATAACTATAATATAGCACAACTTGTTGATGATGAAGATTGCCCGGTTAAATTTTTCGACTGGAAGTTATATTTAAAGCAATTTTTTAAACAGTTGCCAGCACTAACAACATATCATCACTTTCGAATGATAAAAGAATCACCAGGAGTAGTTTTTGTTAGGGAGTATTGTGACAATGATGAAAAACAGTTTCGGTTGTTAAAAAATAGAGTTGTAATTAACCCATTATCTGAACCAACTGAATTGCCGAAAAAGGGGTTAGAAGCAATGCGTCAGTGGTACTTGTACCAAGAGATTTGGCCACTCTGTTATGGCAGCAAAGACATTGCCTGCCCCAAACCCACTATACCAAAGCCAGAAATTACAGTTATTGTGGACCAACATACTACAAGGAAATGTGGTTACTGTAAAAAAAAACTTGACATGAGATAACTAAAAATGGAAAATTGTTGTGTCCACTGAAACCTAAATAATTTTTTTACTAGATGTAATATAGACAAATTAAAGTACAGTTAGCATTAAATTAATACTAAGTACTGATTCAAAATATGTACATATATAAACACACATGTTTTGAGTGACATACACATTTTAAGTTCTACTTAAAAAGCAAAAAAAAAAATTTGAGTGATTTTTTTTTTAAAAGTAGATCCATGGTTGCTATGGAAACCAAATGGTTGCTTAATTAACTTCAAATTCACTTATCAATAAATTAAGTTCACTAAAGTTTAATTTTGATAATTTGAAAGACTAGAAACAAAAACACACACACAACAATGTGTCAACTTGCAAGGAGAACTAACTAAGATATACCTTAGAAATATTGCAAAGTGGTACTATTTTTACAAAAAATCGCATTTCACAAAAATGACCATAATTCTATTAATTTTAATAATTCAACCCTAACACTTTCTGGGTGTTTTGTATCTTTGTATACATCATAAAAATGCAAAAATCTCATTTTGCTTCTGATATCTCCATAAGCCTGAAAATCTCATGGCTGGTCACATATAACAAATAAGAGGCAGCTCAGTATTGTCAAAATATCCAGGAATTTGTTCTTTAACAGAATGGTCGATAAATATACCGGCAATATTTACAAAATCAAAGCCTTTATTGACATACTTAATTTTAATAAAATGTTTTTTATGATCTTCAGGGCGATCAATTTTGGGAAATAATTTAGAATAACAATATGCCATAATAATTTGAACAATTTCATACATAGGACTGCTATATGAAATTGTGTTGCAATCCTTCAAAATTTTATTAAACTTATTAACCGGTAACGAACCGAGTTTTGTTAACATATAATGTCTGCCGTTGTTTTTAGAAATAGAAATTAGGTCCGAAATATTGGTATGATTGGCCCGAAATTTCTTTGATTGCGATTTGTTCTACGACCGTGAGAACGTTTTTTACGAACAGTCTTAGAAACTATATCAATTAATGTTAACGGAATTGGTTCTCGATATATTACCAATTCCCATGATATTATCATTTAGACCGTGAGGGTAAACTGTCTGTAATTTTTTAATCCAATTTAATTCAATTATTTTCCGTGATCGTACAAACTTTGAATGCGATTCACCAGGCTGCTTATTTACTATTTCTAAAGGTTGAACTGCTAAATATTTAAAAGGATGGTTGTGCTTCTTAAGGTGTTGGTCAATGATACTTTTGAATTTATTTGGTCTTTTAAAACGATACAGATGTTCTTGAGTGCGTTAAGATAAATATCGTTCAGTTTCTCCTACGTACTGAATACCACACCCCGGTGTGTTTCATGTGAGTAAATAAATAATACTGTTTGTTTTTCAAGTTATATCAGTTTCAAAATTTAAAGAAAATGTGCGACCATTAAACGTGGACCTTACCGTATTGTTGGTGGAAAGAAGCGGACATGAAAGTCATTTTTTGGCATGACACTTATCGATAGAAGGGTAACCACGATTTTTATTGTTAAAAATGTTAGCGATGGTAGTATTTTTAGATAACCGATTTTGAAAATGAGACGTGTAGATACCCTTTGAACAAGTTTAGTATTTAGTATTTTTCCATTTCTAAGCTTCATAATTGTTTTGTTTGTGAATTACATAATAAAGGAGCAAAGATTGGCGTCCAGCATCAATAATTTAAGTTATGTAAAATTGATAAATTTGTTCGGCTGAAAATGTCAAACGCTATCAGTATAAATTACCCGAAAAAGATAGTGTATACATGTATCAGGGTAGGACTAATGGCTGACTAAATAGTAGAATGGGGCTGAATATTGAAATACTACTTTTTGATAAATATTCCTAAAGTAATGCACTATTGATTGATTGTTGGTTGCTTAACGTCCAGTGGCAAATATTTCATGCATATTCAGGACGAGAACAAGTTCACAATAAATACAATAGGTAGGTTGATACAAAAGAGGCCAGCCGGGATGATGGTCGGAGAAATTTGGACTGCCACCGGAAAAAGAGGGTATATTGGATAGGGACAGAAATTTTGCCTTGCAACAGGCCACCTACGGACCCCTCAAAGAGTTGTTACAAGGGTTCTTAACGTGCAAAGAGCGTGGCACTCTCTTTACACGAGGCATCGGATTTAACGTCCCCCTTCTGACCGGACGTGACTGCGAACTTGATACATCCCGCACAGCCAAACGGACGCCCCACTTCAGAAAGCGTTTTACTGCCGGTCGGGAGAAGACCAAGTGACCATATTTCTATTCCCCAGTCACCCTTGGGGAGTAAAGTAATGCACTAGAGCAGTTCTCGCTCGGACACATACTCCATAATCTAGTATATTATAAGAGCATAAACCTGAAGCACGGGGAGGGACTCGACTGCCTCCACACGGCACTAAAGACACACTCTGTAAAAAATAAAATTGAGAATGGAAATGGGGAATGTGTCAAAGAGACAACAACCCGACCAAAATAAAAAAAAAAACAACAGCAGAAGGTCACCAACAGGTCTTCAATGTAGCGAGAAATTCCCGCACCCGGAGGCGTCCTTCAGCTGGCCCCTAAACAAATATATACTAGTTCAGTGATAATGAACGCCAATATACTAATTTCCAAATTGTACACAAGAAACTAAAATTAAAATAATACAAGACTAACAAAGGCCAGACGCTTCTGACTTGGGATAGGCGCAAAAATGCGGCGGGGTTAAACATGTTTGTGAGATCTCAACCCCCCCCCCCCTAATACCTCTAACCATTGTAGAAAAGGAAACGCATAACAATACGCACATTAAAATTCAGTTCAAGAGAAGTCCGAGTCTGATGTCAGAAGATGTAACCAAAGAAAATAAACAAAATGACAATAATACATTAATAACAACAGACTACTAGCAGTTAACTGACATGCCAGCTCCAGACTTCAATTAAACTGACTGAAAGATTATGATTTCATCATATGAACATCAGGCACAATCCTTCCCGTTAGGGGTTTAGTATCATACCATCATAACATATATGAGAAGAACATAACCCGTGTCATGCCAACAACTGTTTTTAGAATAAATGTATTTAGTTCCGACGCAAAGACCTTATCAGTGACTCAATATTAACGCCAAAATATGCAATCTTTAATGACTTGACAACAGTGTCGTAATTATATCCCTTCTTAATAAGTTTATTCAAAGGTTTTTTAAGTTTCTGAGGTGAATACTGATACCTTTGTGCTTCATAAAGAATATTTCCATAAAAAATTGGATGTGAAATACCTGAACGTATAAGAAGTCTGCATGTTGAGCTATATTTACGAATGATGTATTTATACCGATGATAAAATTTAGTAAATGTTTTGACTGGTTTGTGATATCGTAAACCCTGGTGTAATATTTTTTCAGTAATACATAAATTTCTCTCGTTAAAATCTAAAACATTGTTACATACACGAGCGAATTGTACAAGTTGAGATATATAAACACCGTAACATGGTGACAAGGGAACGTCACCATCTAAAAACGGATAATTAACGATAGGAAATGAAAAATCATCCCTTTTATCATAAATTATAGCATTCAGCTTTCCGTTAGTGATATAGTTATCAAGATCGAGGAAAGGGCAGTGGTCATTGTTAGTATTAGCTTTATTTAAAGTAAGTTCAACAGGATAAATTTCATTAATATACATACTGAAGTCGTCATTATTGAGAGC